>NC_080385.1:136501177-136726757 GCF_014773155.1 Arachis stenosperma
GAACAATCCCCGCAACGGCGCCAAAAACTTGGTGCACGAAATTGCAATAACACTTTTGCAATCCCGCACAACTAACCAGCAAGTGCACTGGGTCGTCCAAGTAATTCCTTGCGTGAGCAAGGTCGATCCCACGGAGATTGTCGGCTTGAAGCAAGCTATGGTTATCTTGTAAATCTTAGTCAGGATATCAGAATTATCAGGATTGATTGATTGTGAAAGGCAAAAGAACATGAAATGGTTACTTGTTTGCAGTAATGGAGAATAGGTTGAGGTTTGGAGATGCTCCTCTTCTGAATCTCTGCTTTCCTACTGTCTTCTTCATCAAACACGCAAGTCTCCTTCCATGGCAAGCTCGTGTAGGGTTTCACCGTTGTCAATGGCTACCTCCCATCCTCGCAGTGAAAGCTAATGCACGCACTCTGTCACAGTACTGCCAATCACCGGTTTGGTTCCCTCCCCTACCGGAATAGAATCCCTCTTTTGCGTCTGTCACTAACGCCCAGTAGGTTACAGGTTTGAAGCACATCACAGTCATTCAATCATTGAATCCTACTCAGAATACCACAGACAAGGTTTAGACCTTCCGGATTCTCTTGAATGCTGCCATCAGGTCCTGCCTATACCACGAAGATTCCGATTAAAGAACCCAAGAGATAACTACTCAATCTAAGATAGAACAGAGGTGGTTGTCAGGCACATGTTCATGGTTGAGAATGATGATGATTGTCACGGATCATCACATTCATCCAGATTAGGAACAAGTGTTATCTTGGAATCGAAGCAAGCATGATTGAATAAGAAACAGTAGTAATTGCATTAATCCATCAAGACACAGAAGAGATCCTCACCCCCAACCATGGGGTTTAGAGACTCATGCTGTGGAAGTATACAAAAAACGTGTGAAAAGTGCTATGAGGTCATAAGGTTCGGATACAATGTCAAAAGATCCTATAAGTAGTAAACTAGTGTCCTAAGGTTTACAGAATTGAGTAAATGACAGAAAAATCCACTTCCGGGCCCACTTGGTGTGTGTTTGGGCTGAGCAATGAAGGAATTTCGTGTAGAGATCTTTTCTGGAGTTAAACGCCAGCTTTCATGCCAGTTTGGGCGTTTAACTCCAAATTTTATGCCAGTTCCGGCGTTTAACGCTGGAATTTCTGTAGGTGACTTTGAGCGCCGGTTTGGGCCATCAAATCTTGGGCAAAGTATGGACTATTATATATTGCTGGAAAGCCCAGGATGTCTACTTTCCAATGCCGTTGAGAGCGCGCCAATTGGGCTTCTGTAGCTCCAGAAAATCCACTTCGAGTGCAGGGAGGTCAGAATCCAACAGCATCTGCAGTCCTTTTCAGTCTCTCTGGATCAGATTTTTGCTCAGGACCCTCAATTTCAGTCAGAAAATACCTGAAATCACAGAAAAACACAAAAACTCATAGTAAAGTCCAGAAAAGTGAATTTTAATTAAAAACTAATAAAAATATACTAAAAACTAACTAAAAGATACTAAAAACATACTAAAAACAATGCCAAAAAGCATACAAATTATCCGCTCATCACTCCTCTTCCCCATAAACACCACCTACCCTCATAAAATTCAAATTCAATTAACCACCCATTCCCACCCAAAATGGCCGAACACTAACCCTCTCCTCTCCCTATAAATACCCTCCCATTCTTCTTCATTTTCACACAACACAAACCCCCTTCTTCACCCATATAGCCGAACCACTTCTCTCCCTCTCTTCCACATTCTCTTCTTCTTCTTCTACTCTCCTTTTCTTTTATTGCCCGAGGGCGAGCAATATTTTAAGTTTGGTGTGGTAAAAGCATAAGCTTTTTTTTGTTTGTCCATTACCAATGGCACCTAAGGCCGGAGTTTCCTCAAGAAAAGGGAAAGGGAAAGCAAAAGCTTCCACCTCCGAGTCATGGGAGATGGAAAGATTCATTTCCAAGAGCCATCAAGACCACTTCTATGATGTTGTGGCAAAGAAGAAGGTGATCCCTGAGGTCCCTTTCAAGCTCAAAAAGAATGAGTATCCGGAAATCCGACATGAGATCCAAAGAAGAGGGTGGGAAGTCCTAGCCAACCCCATGCAACAAGTTGGGATCTTAATGGTTCAAGAGTTCTATGCCAATGCATGGATCACTAGGAACCATGACCAAAGTATGAACCCAAGTCCAAAGAATTATCTCACAATGGTTAGGGGGAAATACTTGGATTTTAGTCCGGAAAATGTGAGGTTGGCGTTTCACTTACCCATGATGCAAGGTGATGAACGCCCCTACACAAGGAGGGTCAACTTTAATCAAAGGTTGGACCAAGTCCTTAGGGAAATTTGTGTGGAAGGCGCCCAATGGAGAATAGACTCCAAAGGCAAGCCAGTCCAACTAAGAAGACTGGACCTCAAGCCTGTAGCTAGAGGATGGTTGGAGTTCATCCAAAGATCCATCATCCCTACAAGCAACCGATCTGAAGTTACTGTGGATCGGGCATCATGATCCATAGCATCATGATTGGAGAGGAAGTAGAGGTTCATGAAGTCATCTCCAATGAACTCTACAAAATAGCTGACAAGCCTTCATACATGGCACGGCTAGCCTTCCCCCACCTTATATGCCATCTATGTTTCTCAGCTGGAGTTATCATAGAAGGAGATGTCTCCATTGAAGAAGACAAGCCCATCACCAAGAAAAGGATGGAGCAATCAAGAGAAGTTCCTCACGGCCCTCAAGGAGAACATGAGGAAATTCATCATCAACAAATGCCTCAAGGAATGCACTTTCCTCCCAACAACTATTGGGAGCAACTCAATACCTCTTTAGAAGATTTGAGCCATAATGTTGAACAATTAAGGGTGGAACATCATGAGCACTCCATCATTCTCCAAGAAATAAGAGAAGATCAAAGAGCAATGAGGGAGGAGCAACAAAGGCAAGGAAGGGACATGGAAGAGTTGAAGAACATCATGGGTCCTTCAAGAAGAAGACGCCACTAAGAGGTGGATTCATTCCTTGTTCTTTATTTCTTTCTGTTTTCGGTTTTTAATTATGGTGTTTATCTATGTTTTGTGTCTTTATTTCATGATCATTAGTATGTAACCATGCCTTAAAGCTATGAATAAAATCCATTAGTCCTTCACCTTTCTTAAAAGAAAAATGTTTTAATTCAAAAGAACAAGAAGTACATAGTTTTCGAAATTATTATTGAATTTAGTTTAATTATATTGATGTGGTGACAATAATTTTTGTTTTCTGAATGAATGATTGAACAGTGTATATGTCTTTGGATCTTGTTGTTTATGAGTGTTAAAACTGTTGGCTCTTGAAAGAATGATGAACAAGGAGAAATGTTATTAATGATCTGAAAAATCATGAAATTGATTCTTGAAGCAAGAAAAAGCAGTGAAAAAAAAAAGAGAGATCTAAAAAGAGTATATAGAAAAAAAAAAAGGGGAGCAGTAGAAAAAGCCAATAGCCCTTAAAACCAAAAGGCAAGGGTAAAAAGGATCCGAGGCTTTGAGCATCAATGGAGAGGAGGGCCCAAGGAATTAAAATCCAGGCCTAAGCGGCTAAATCAAGCTGTCCCTAACCATGTGCTTGTGTCATGAAGGTCCAAGTAAAAAAGCTTGAGACTGAGTGGTTAAAGTCGTGATCCAAGGCAAAAGAGTGTGCTTAAGAGCTCTGGACACCACTAACTGGGGACTTTAGCAAAGCTGAGTCACAATCTGAAAAGGGTTCACCCAGTTATGTGTCTGTGGCATTTATGTATCCGGTGGTAAGACTGGAAAACAAAGTGCTTAGGGCCACAGCCAAGACTCATAAGTAGCTGTGTTCAAGAATCAACATGCTTAACTAGGAAAGTCAATAACACTATCCGAAATTCTAAGTTCCTAGAGATGCCAATCACTCTGAACTTCAAAGGAAAAAGTGAGATGCCAAAACTGTTCAGAAGCAAAAAGCTACAAGTCCCGCTCATGTAATTAAATTAATATTCATTGATATTTTGGAATTTATAGTATATTCTCTTCTTTTTATCCTATTTGATTTTCAGTTGCTTGGGGACAAGCAACAATTTAAGTTTGGTGTTGTGATGAGCGGATAATTTATACGCTTTTTGGCATAGTTTTTACATAGTTTTTAGCAAGTTTAAGCTACTTTTAGGGATGTTTTCATTAGTTTTTATGTTAAATTCACATTTCTGGACTTTACTATGAGTTTGTGTGTTTTTCTGTGATTTCAGGTAAATTCTGACTGAAATTGAGGGATTTGAGCAAAACTCTGAAAAAGGCTGACAAAAGGACTGCTGATGCTGTTGGATTCTGACCTCCCTGCACTCGAAATGGATTTTCTGGAGCTACAGAACTTCAAATGGCGCGCTCTCAACGGCGTTGGAAAGTAGACATCCAGGGCTTTCCAGAAATATATAATAGTCCATGCTTTATTCGAAGATTGACGACGTAACTTGGCGTTAAACGCCAAGTTCATGCTGCTGTCTGGAGTTAAACGCCAGAAAAACGTCATGATCCGGAGTTGAACGCCCAAAACACGTCATAACTCAAAGTTCAACGCCAAGAAATGCCTTAGCTCGTGGATTGATCAAGCTCAGCCCAAGCACACACCAAGTGGGCCCCGGAAGTGAATTTATGCATCAATTACTTACTCATGTAAACCCTAGGAGCTAGTCTAGTATATATAGGACATTTATCTATTGTATTAGACATCTTTTGACCACTTTAAACTCTTTATTCATTCGGTCACTTGATCATGGAGAGGGCTGGCCATTCGGCCATGCCTGAACCTTATGCTTATGTATTTTCAACGGTGGAGTTTCTGCACACCATAGATTAAGGGTGTGGAGCTCTGCTGTACCTCAAGTATTAATGAAATTCTATCTTCTTTTATTCAAATCTCTTTTATTCTTATTCCAAGATATTCATTCGTACCCAAGAACATGATGAATGTGATGAGTTAGATAACCCTCATCTTCATTCTCACTGATGAACGCGCGTGATTGACAACTACTTCCGTTCTACATGCAACACAAGCTTGAATGTGTATCTCTTAGATTCCCCAACAGAATCTTCGTGGTATAAGCTAGATAGATGGCGGCATTTATGAGGATCCGGAAAGTCCAACCTTGTCTGTGGTGTTCCGAGTAGGATCCTGGGAATCCGGAAAGTCTCACCTTGTCTGTGGTATTCCGAGTAGGATTCCGGTAATGAATGACTGTGACGTGCTTCAAACTTGTAACCTGCTGGGCGTTAGTGACAGACGCAAAAGAGGGATTCTATTCCAGTAGGAGCGGGAACCAACCGGTGATTGGCCGTACTGTGACAGAGTGCGTGAGCATTAGCTTTCACTGCGAGGATGGGATGTAGCCATCAACCATGGGTGATGCCTCCAGACTGGTTAGCTGTGCGAGTGACAGCCGCATAGGATATTTCCCCGAGAGGATTGAAAGTAGCCACAGCTGATGGTGAACCCCTATACAAAGCTTGCCATGGAAAGGATTAAGAAGGATTGAGTAGAAGGAATAGGAGAGCAGGCGTCCGTGAGCTCTACAGCACCTCCATTCCGCTTATCTGAAATTCCTACCAATGAATCTACATAAGTATTTCTATCCCTTTTATCATTCCCTTTTATTTACAATCCAATAATCACAATTACCCTTTAATCTCCCTAACTGAGATTTGCAAGGTGACCATAGCTTGCTTCATACCAACAATCTCTGTGGATTCGACCCTTACTCACGTAAGGTTTATTACTTGGACGACCCAGTACACTTGCTGGTTAGTTGAACGGAGTTGTGAATTCAAGTTAAGAAAATAAACAGTGCCCTAAGAGTATACATCCTTTATAAACAAAAGAACATGTGATCACAATTTCGTCCACCATATTACCACCGGATACATACATGCCACAGACACATAATTGGGTGAACCTTTTCAGATTGTGACTCAGCTTTGCTAGAGTCCCCAATTAGAGGTGTCCAGGGTTCTTAAGCACACTCTTATTGCCTTGGATCACAACTTTATTTCTTTCTTTCTTTCTTTTCTCTTTTTTCGGTTTTTTTTTTCGCTTGCTTTCTCTTTTTTTTTTTTGTATTCACTGCTTTTTCTTGCTTCAAGAATCATTTTTATGATTTTTCAGATCCTCAGTAACATGTCTCCTTTTTCATCATTCTTTCAAGAGCCAACAATTTTAACATTCATGAACAACAAATTCAAAAGACATATGCACTGTTCAATCATACATTCAGAAAACAAAAAGTATTGTCACCACATCAAACTAATTAAGCTAGTTTTAAAGATGAATTTGAAATCCTGTACTTCTTGTTCTTTTGTAATAAAAACAGTTTTCATTTAAGAAAGGTGATGGATTTCATAGGACATTCATAACTTTAAGGCATAGACACTAAGACACTAATGATCATAAGACACAAACATAGACAAACATAAGCATGAAAATTTCGAAAAACAAGAAAATAAAGAACAAGGAGATTAAAGAACGGGTCCACCTCAGTGATGGCGGCTTGTTCTTCCCCTTGAAGGTCTTATGGAGTGCTTGAGCTCCTCAATGTCTCTTCCTTGTCTTTGTTGCTCCTCTCTCATGATTCTTTGATCTTCTCTAATTTCATGGAGGAGGATGGAATGTTCTTGATCTCCACCCTTAGTTGTCCCATGTTGGAACTCAGTTCTCCTAGGGAGGTGTTAATTTGCTCCCAATAGCCTTGTGGAGGAAAGTGCATCCCTTGAGGTATCTCAGGGATCTCATGATGAGAGGGGTCCCTTGTTTGCTCCATCCTTTTCTTGGTGATGGGCTTGTCCTCATCAATAAGGGCGTCTCCCTCTATGTCAACTCCCACTGAATAACAGAGGTGACAAATGAGGTGAGGAAAGGCTAGCCTTGCCAAGGTGGAAGACTTATCCGCCACTTTGTAGAGTTCTTGGGCTATGACCTCATGAACTTCCACTTCTTCTCCAATCATGATGCTATGAATCATGATGGCCCGGTCTAGAGTAACTTCAGACCGGTTGCTAATGGGAATGATTGAGCGTTGGATAAACTCCAACCATCCTCTAGCCACGGGCTTGAGGTCATGCCTTCTCAATTAAACCGGCTTCCCTCTTGAATCTCTCTTCCATTGTGCGCCCTCTTCACATATAACTGTGAGGACTTGGTCCAACCTTTGATCAAAGTTGACCCTTCTAGTGTAAGGATGCTCATCTCCTTGCATCATGGGCAAGTTGAATGCTAACCTTACATTTTCCGGACTGAAATCCAAGTATTTCCCCCGAACCATAGTAAGATAATTCTTAGGATCCGGGTTCACACTTTGATCATGGTTCTTAGTGATCCATGCATTGGCATAGAACTCTTGAACCATCAAGATTCCGACTTGTTGAATGGGGTTGATAAGCACTTCCCAACCTCTTCTTCGGATCTCATGGCGGATCTCCGGATATTCACCCTTTTTGAGTGAAAAGGGGACCTCGGGGATCACCTTCTTCAAGGCCACAACATCATAGAAGTGGTCTTGATGCACCCTTAAGATGAATCTATCCATCTCTCATGACTCGGAGGTGGAAGCTTTTGCCTTCCCTTTCCTCTTTCTAGAGGTTTCTCCGGCCTTGGATGCCATAAATGGTTATGGAAAAACGAAAAAGCAACGCTTTTACCACACCAAACTTAAAAGGTTTGCTCGTCCTCGAGCAAAAGAAGAAAGAAGAGAGTAGAAGAAGAAGAAATGAGGAAGAAGGAGATGGCTTATGTATTCGGCCAAGGAGGGGGGAAGTGGTGTTTAGGTTGTGTGAAAATAAAGGATTGAAGAAGGGTATTTATAGGAGAGAGGGGGTGATATGGTTCGGCCATTATGGTTGGGTTTGGGAGGGAAAGTGGTTTGAATTTGAAGGGTGAGGTTGGTGGGATTTTATGAAGGATGGATGTGAGTGGTGAAGAGAAAGATGGGATTTGATAGGTGAAGGGGTTTTGGGGAAGAGGGATTGAGGTGATTGGTGAATGGGGAAAGAAGAAAGAGAGTGGTGGTGGGGTTGGTGGGGGTCCTGTGGGGTCCACAGATCCTGAGGTGTCAAGGAAAAGTCATCCCTGCACCAAATGGCACTCAAAATCACGTTTTGAGGCATTTCTGGCGTTAAACGCCGGGCTGGTGCCCATTCCTGGCGTTTAACGCCAGGTTCTTGCCCTTTTCTGGCGTTTAACGCCAGTCTGGTGCCCCTTTCTGGCGTTAAACGCCCAGAAGGGTGCCAGACTGGGCGTTAAACGCCCAACTGCTAGCCTCACTAGCGTTTAAACGCCAGCAACATCTTCCTCCAGGGTGTGCTGTTTTTCTTCCTGTTTTTCATTCTGTTTTTGCTTTTTCAATTGATTTTGTGACTTCTTATGATCATCAACCTACAAAAAACATAAAATAACAAAAGAAAATATATAAAATATAACATTGGGTTGCCTCCCAACAAGCGCTTCTTTAATGTCAGTAGCTTGACAGAGGACTCTCATGGAGCCTCACAGATACTCAGAGCAATGTTGGAACCTCCCAACACCAAACTTAGAGTTTGAATGTGGGGGTTCAACACCAAACTTAGAGTTTGGTTGTGGCCTCCCAACACCAAACTTAGAGTTTGACTGTGGGGGCTCTGTTTGTCTCTGATTTGAGAGAAGCTCTTCATGCTTCTTCTCCATGATGACAGAGGGATATCCTTGAGCCTTAAACACATAGGATTTTTCATTCACTTGAATGATCAGTTCACCTCCATCAACATCAATCACAGCCTTTGCTGTGGCTAGGAAGGGTCTGCCAAGGATGATGGATTCATCCATGCACTTCCCACTCTCTAGGACTATGAAATCAGTAGGGATGTAATGGTCTTCAACTTTTACCAAAACATTCTCTACAAGTCCATGAGCTTGTTTTCTTAAGTTGTCTGCCATCTCTAGTGAGATTCTTGCAGCTTGTACCTCAAAGATCCCTAGCTTCTCCATTACAGAGAGAGGCATGAGATTTACACTTGACCCTAAGTCATATAGAGCCTTCTTGAAGGTCATGGTGCCTATGGTACAAGGTATGGAAAACTTCCCAGGATCTTGTTTCTTTTGAGGTAATTTCTGCCTAGACAAGTCATCCAGTTCTTTGGTGAGCAAAGGAGGTTCATCCTCCCAAGTCTCATTTCCAAACAACTTGTCATTTAGCTTCATGATTGCTCCAAGGTATTTAGCAACTTGCTCTTCAGTGACATACTCATCCTCTTCAGAGGAAGAATACTCATCAGAGCTCATGAAAGGCAGAAGTAAGTCCAATGGGATCTCTATGGTCTCATTTTGAGTCTCAGATTCCCATGGTTCCTCATTAGGGAACTCAGTGGAGGTCAGTGCACGCCCATTGAGGTCTTCCTCGGTGGCGTTCACTTCCCCTCCTTCCTCTCCAAATTCGGCCATGGTTATGGCTTTGCACTCTTCTTTTGGATTTTCTTCTGTATTGCTTGGAAGAGTTCTTGGAGGGAGTTCAGTAATTTTCTTACTCAGCTGTCCCACTTGTGCCTCCAAATTCCTAATGGAAGACCTTGTCTCAGTCATGAAACTTTGAGTGGTTTTGATTAGATCAGAGACCATGGTTGCTAAGTCAGAGGGGTTCTGCTTAGAATTCTCTGTCTGTTGCTGAGAAGATGATGGAAAAGGCTTGCCATTGCTAAACCTGTTTCTTCCACCATTGTTGTTGTTGAAACCTTGTTGAGGTTTCTCTTGATTCTTCCATGAGAAATTTGGGTGATTTCTCCATGAAGAATTATAGGTGTTTCCATAGGGTTCTCCTAGGTAATTCACCTCTTCCATTGAAGGGTTCTCAGGATCATAGGCTTCTTCCTCAGATGAAGCATCCTTAGTACTGCTTGGTGCATTTTGCATTCCAGACAGACTTTGAGAAATCAAATTGACTTGTTGAGTCAATATCTTGTTCTGAGCCAGTATGTCATTCAGAGCATCAATCTCAAGAACTCCTTTCTTCTGACTTGTCCCATTGTTCACAGGATTCCTTTCAGAAGTGTACATGAATTGGTTATTTGCAACCATTTCAATGAGCTCTTGAGCCTCTGTAGGCGTCTTCTTCAGATGAAGAGATCCTCCAGCAGAGCTATCCAAGGACATCTTGGATAGTTCAGAGAGACCATCATAGAAAATACCTATGATGCTCCATTCAGAAAGCATGTCTGAGGGACATTTTCTGATTAATTGTTTGTATCTTTCCCAAGCTTCATAGAGGGATTCTCCATCCTTCTGTCTGAAGGTTTGGACTTCCACTCTAAGCTTACTCCATTTTTGAGGTGGAAAGAACTTTGCCAAGAAGGCATTGACTAGCTTTTCCCAAGAGTCCAGGCTATCTTTAGGTTGTGAGTCCAACCATATTCTAGCTCTGTCTCTTACAACAAAAGGGAATAGCATCAGTCTGTAGACCTCAGGGTCAACCCCATTAGTCTTGACTGTGTCACAAATTTGCAAGAACTCAGCTAAAAACTGATGAGGATCTTCCATTGGAAGTCCATGGAACTTGCAATTCTGTTGCATTAGAGAAACTAATTGAGGCTTAAGCTCAAAGTTGTTTGCTCCAATGGCAGGGATAGGGATGCTTCTCCCATAGAAATCGGGAGTAGGTGCAGTAAAGTCACCCAGCACCTTCCTTGCATTGTTGGCATTGTTGTTGTTTTCGGCTGCCATGGGTTCTTCTTCTTTGAAGAATTCGGTTAGGTCCTCTACAGAGAGTTGTGCCTTAGCTTCTCTTAGCTTTCGCTTCAAGGTCCTTTCAGGTTCAGGGTCAGCTTCAACAAGAATGCCTTTGTCTTTGTTCCTGCTCATATGAAAGAGAAGAGAACAAGAAAATATGGAATCCTCTATGTCACAGTATAGAGATTCCTTGAGGTGTCAGAGGAAAAAGAAAAATAGAAGAAGGAGGTAGAAGAATTCGAACTTGATTAGATAGAGTTCGAATTGTGCATTAAGAAGGAGTAATACTCCATAAATAGAAGGATGTGGGAAGAAGGGAAGAGAATTTTCGAAAATTAATTAAAAAGATGTCAAAAACATTTTGAAAAATTGATTGATAATTTTCGAAAATTCAAAGTGGAAAAGAAATCAAGTGATTTTTGAAAAAGATTTTGAAATTAGAAGTCAAAAAGATTTGATTGAAAATTTATTTTGAAAAAGGTGTGATTGAGAAGATATGATTTGAAAACAAATTTAAAAAGATTTGATTTTAAAAAATTAATGACTTGCCTAACAAGAAAAGATATGATTCAAACATTAAACCTTTCTCAACAGAAAAGGCAACAAACTTGAGATGTTCAATCAAATCATTAATTGTTAGTAAGTATCTTTGAAAAAGGAAAGAAATTGATTTTGAAAACATTTGATTGAAAAGATATGATTTGAAAAAGATTTGATTTTGAAAAACTTTGAAAACTTAAAAAAAATTGATTTGAAAAACAAAATCTTCCCCCTAGCACCATCCTGGCGTTAAACGTCCAGAATGGTATACATTCTGGCGTTTAACGCCCAAAATGCTACCTTTTTGGGCGTTAAACGCCCAACCAGGTACCCTGGCTGGCGTTTAAACGCCAGTCTGTCCTTCTTCACTGGGCGTTCTGAACGCCCAGTTTTTTCTGTGTAATTCCTCTGCAGTATGTTCTGAATCTTCAATTCTTTGTATTATTGACTTGAAAAGACACAAATTAAAAATATTTTTGGATTTTTTAATAATTAAAATGCAACAAGAAACAAATAACAATGCATGCAAGACACCAAACTTAGCAGTTTGTATACTACTGACACTATATGAGACACATAAACACTCAAGTCAAAAGAATTCAAAGATCAGAGTAAGAAATCATCAAGAATTACTTGAAGACACATGAATGAATATATGCAATTGACACCAAACTTAAGATGAGACACTAGACTCAAGCAAGAAACATCAAATATTTTTGGTTTTTATGATTTTGTGAAATTTTTTTTTTTGCTTTTTTTTCGAAAATTATGTGAAAATAGAAAATAAAGGTTTCAGAATTCTCAATTTGAATTTCCAGGAATCATTGCAATGCTAGTCTAAGACTCCGGTCCAGGAATTAGACATGGCTTCACAGCCAGCCAAGCTTTCAAAGAAAGCTTCGGTCCAAAACACTAGACATGGCCAATGGCCAGCCAAGCCTTAGCAGATCATTGCTCCAATAGCAAGATTGATAGAGATCAACAAGCTATTGTGATGATCAGTTGAAAACTCGGTCCAATAAGATTAGACATGGCTTCACAGCCAGCCAGATTTCAACAGATCACCATGAAACACTAGAATTCATTCTTAAGAACTCTGAAGAAAAATACCTAATCTAAGCAACAAGATGAACCGTCAGTTGTCCATACTCAAGAACAATCCCCGGCAACGGCGCCAAAAACTTGGTGCACGTTGCCGGATCAAAACATGGCACTGTTATTGTAGGGAACAAATGCGAAACCGTAGTTAGGACATTTAATTCCCCGGCAACGGCGCCAAAAACTTGGTGCACGAAATTGTGATCAATACTTTTACACAAAACAATCCCCGGTAAAGAATCCCAAAAACTTGGTGCTCAATACCATGGCATAAACACAACTTCGCACAACTAACCAGCAAGTGCACTGGGTCGTCCAAGTAATAAACCTTACGCGAGTAAGGGTCGATCCCACGGAGATTGGTGGTATGAAGCAAGCTATGGTCACCTTGTAAATCTCAGTCAGGCAGACTCAAATGGGTATAGTGATAAACGAATAAAGCATAAAGATAAAGATAGAGATACTTATGTATATCATTGGTGAGAGCTTCAGATAAGCGAATGAAGATGCCTTCCCTTCCGTCTCTCTGCTTTCCTACTGTCTTCATCCAATCCTTCTTACTCCTTTCCATGGCAAGCTTATGCAAGGGTTTCACCATTGTCAGTGGCTACCTCCCATCCTCTCATTGGAAATGTTCAACGCACCCTGTCATGGCACGGCTATCCATCTGTCGGTTCTCAATCAGGCCGGAATAGAATCCAGTGATTCTTTTGCGTCTGTCACTAACGCCCCGCCTTCAGGAGTTTGAAGCACGTCACAGTCATTCAATCATTGAATCCTACTCAGAATACCACAGACAAGGTTAGACCTTCCGGATTCTCTTGAATGCCGCCATCAGTTCTCGCCTATACCACGAAGACTCTGATCTCACAGAATGGCTGGCTCGTTTGTCAGGCGAGCACTCGGTTGTCAGGCGATCAACCATGCATCGTGTTATCAGGAATCCAAGAGATAAACACTAGAGCCTTGATTGCTTGTAGAACAAGAGTGGTTGTCAGTCACTTTGTTCATGAGTGAGAATGATGATGAGTGTCACGGATCATCATATTCATCAAGTTGAAGAACAAGTGATATCTTGGACAAAGAACAAGCGGAATTGAATAGAAGAACAATAGTAATTGCATTAATACTCGAGGTACAGCAGAGCTCCACACCTTAATCTATGGTGTGTAGAAACTCCACCGTTGAAAATACATAAGAACAAGGTCTAGGCATGGCCGAATGGCCAGCCTCCCAAAGTGAGTTCAATCATAAAAACATGATCTAAAGCTCTCTAATACAATAGTAAAAGGTCCTATTTATAGAAAACTAGTAGCCTAGGGTGTACAGAGATGAGTAAATGACATAAAAATCCACTTCCGGGCCCACTTGGTGTGTGCTTGGGCTGAGCAATGAAGCATTTTCGTGTAGAGACTCTTCTTGGAGTTAAACGCCAGCTTTTATGCCAGTTTGGGCGTTTAACTCCCATTTAGGTGCCAGTTCCGGCGTTTAACGCTGGAATTTCTGTAGGTGACTTTGAACGCCGATTTGGGCCATCAAATCTTGGGCAAAGTATGGACTATCATATATTGCTGGAAAGCCCAGGATGTCTACTTTCCAACGCCGTTGGGAGCGCGCCAATTGGGCTTCTGTAGCTCCAGAAAATCCACTTCGAGTGCAGGGAGGTCAGAATCCAACAGCATCTGCAGTCCTTTTCAGTCTCTGAATCAGATTTTTGCTCAGATCCCTCAATTTCAGCCAGAAAATACCTGAAATCACAGAAAAACACACAAACTCATAGTAAAGTCCAGAAAAGTGAATTTTAATTAAAAACTAATAAAAATATACTAAGAACTCAACTAAAACTACTAAAAACATACTAAAAACAATGCCAAAAAGCGTATAAATTATCCGCTCATCAAGCATCTTCAGTCCTTTCTTAGCATCTGAATCAGATTTTTGCTCAGGTCCCTCAATTTCAGCCAGAAAATACCTGAAATCACAGAAAAACTCACAAACTCATAATAAAGTTCAGAAATGTGATTTTTGCATAAAAACTAATAAAAATATACTAAAAAGTAACTAAAACATATTAAAAACTATGTAAAAACAATGCCAAAAAACGTATAAATTATCCGCTCATCAAGCTCCTTCATGAACTTGACATAGATAGGCATTTGTTCCAAAACCTCTGCAAAAAGAATATTGATTTGCAACTTTCTGAAGACTTCCAAGAACTTTGAAAACTGCTTGTCCTTGGTCTCCTTTTGAAGTTTCTGAGGATATGACATCTTAGGCTTGTACTCAGGAGCCTTTGGCAATGTAGGATGAGTGTCAAGAGAGTCTGGGACTGGGTTGTCTGCATGCTTTGGAGGGGCGTGCTTGATGATTGGATTTTTGACGGTTTAGAATTTCACAAATGAATTCTCGTTGCAAGTATAGTTTCTAAACCAACAATAATCCTTTCATACAAAAGATTGTTTATCACACATAACAAACCCCTAAAATTAATAACCGAAGTATTCAAACCTCGGGTCGTTCTCCCTAGGAATTACAATAAAGTGTCTTGTTATTGGTTGTGAGTTATTTTGGGGTTTTGATATGAAGCATGAAAGATAAATGGTAAGAAAGTAAACTAAGGCCTAAAAAGGTCTTGGCAAGGGTTGGTAGTCAAGGATCTCTATCCTAATCACTAACCACAATATGAGAATTGGCAAGGATTAATCTCATTAAATCATCCTCTAACTAGTAGTAAAGGAAAGTCAAATGAGCTATATCAATCCTAGTCCATAAGTCCTAACTCTCCACTAATTCAATTAGTGAGAACTAGAGTCAATGGCTCCCAATCATCAATCACTTAGACATTAGTAACTCAAGAGTTCCTAAGTTACCTTTCCAAACCAAGAGTATAAAATTCTACTCTAAAATCCAACCAAGCATTTCATCAAACACTTGGAAGGCATAAAAGGAAAGCATAGTAAAATTGCAAGAAAAGTAAATCTACACTACTCAATTGCAAGGAATTAAACAACAACAATCAAAAGAAACACATTTATTATGAATTACCTTGATTGAATTGAAAGAGAGTAGAAGAAACAAAAGTAGATCTACAACAAAGTATAAGAACAACATAAAGGAAATTACAACAAAAGAATAGAGGAAGATGAATGTAACAACAAAGAATTGAAAGGTAGAAGTAGAAGAAAGCAAAGATCAAAACCTAGATCTAAGAACTAATCCTAATCCTAATCCTAGAGAGAAGTGAGAGCTTCTCTCTCTAGAAACTAACTCTAACTACTAAACTAAGCTAAACTAAACTAATTGTAACTAACATGTGTTTCCCTCTTCACTCCTTGGGTTAAATAGCATCAGAAATGAGTTGGATTGGGCCCACAAGGCTTTAGAATTCGCTGGCCACGTTTTGCTTTAAGTGAACCAGGTGGCAGCAACGGCGCATGCGCGTACTATGCGCGTACGCGTTACCATGCGCGGTTCAACCATAGCAAATCTTATATCGTTTCGAATCTCCGGATGTTAGCTTTCCAACCCAACTAGAACCGCATCATTTGGACCTCTGTAGCTCAAGTTATGGTCGTCTAAGTGCAAAGAGGTCGGCTTGACAGCTTTCCGGTTCTTTCATTTCTTCATGAGTTCTCCAACTTTTCATGCTTTCTTTCTTCATTCCCTTGATCCAATATTTGCCTCCTAAACCTTAAATCACTTAACAAACATATCAAGACATCTAATGGAATCAAGGTGAATTAAATTTAACTATTTTAAGACCTAAAAAGCATGTTTTCACTCTTAAACACAATTAAAGGAGAAGTTATAAAACCATGCTATTTCATTGAATAAATGTGGGTAAAAGGTTATAAAATCCCCTAAATCAAGCACAAGATAAACCCTACAAATGGGGTTTATCAGTGCTCTTCTTCTTCCTTCTTCTCCTCTGGAGCTTCTTTTTCAACTGACTCTTCATTGACCTTGGCTTCAGAACCAGCTACTTTACCACTTCTCAGTTGAATAACCTTGCAATCTTTTTTGACTGGCTCCTCAGTAACTTGTGCTTCCATACTTGCCACTTGTCTACTTATCAAGGTGATAGCCTTGCATTCCTCTCTTGGATTCACCACTGTATTACCAGGAAGGCTATTAGTGGTCCTTTGATCAATTTCATTAACTTTTGTGGCTAATTGACCATCTGAATCTCTAAGTTCTTGATTGATGCTCTGGTTTCCTGTCTAAAACTTATCAACATTACTTCCAAATCACTATTCTATTGGGGCTGAGAAGTTTCTTGCTGAGATGACTAAAATTGGTGGTTATTAAAATTATTCTATTGAAAACCACCTTGAGAATTATGATTAAAATTTTGTGGCCTCTGAGGTTGCTCTCTCCACCCAAAATTTGAGTGATTTCTCCACCCCTGATTGTAGGTCTTAGAATAGGATCATTGTTGGGATTTCTAGGAGCACTCCCCATGTAATTGACCTGTTCAGAAGAAAATTGAGCATAATCATAACTATCGTTTTGCACAAAATTACCTGTCATGTCATAAGAGGCTTCTTGAGGTGGATTTTGGGTATTGATAGCTGAGACTTGCATGCCACCCATCTGTTGAGTAAGTAGACTTATTTGCTGAGACATAAGCTTGTTCTGAGCAAGAAAAGCATTAAGAGTTTCTACTTCCATGACACCCTTCTTCTGAGGAGCCTCAGAGTTCACAGGATTCCTATTAGATGAGTATAAATATTGGTTACTAGCAACCAATTCAATAAGCTCCATAGTCTCCTCCGATGTCTTCTTCTTGTGCAATGAACCACCTGCAGAATTATCTAAGCACATCTTGGATATTTCACCCAAACCTTCATAAAAGATATCTAGTTTGGTCCATTTGGAGAACATGTCCGGAGGGCATTGCCTAGTCAGTGGCTTATATCTCTCCCAAGCTTCATAAAGAGTTTCACCATCCTTCTGCCTGAAGGTCTGAACCTCCATCCTAAGCTTAGTCAACTTCATTGGTGGGAAAAATTTAGTAAAAAACTCAGTAGCAACCTTGTCCCAAGTATCCAAACTCTCCTTGGGTCGGGAATCTAGCCATAGCTTTGCTCCATCCCTTAGGACAAACGAGAAGAGCATGAGTTTGTACACCTCTGGGTTCACTCCATTTGTCTTCACAGTATCACAAATCTACAAAAAAATTGGAAATAAATTAATTTGGGTCTTTGTGGGGAAGACCATGATACTGGCAGTTTTGTTGCACCAGGGTGACTACTTGTGGCTTCAACTCAAAATTGTTCGTAGCTATAGGAGGCACCACAATGCTTTTTCCATAAAGATCTGTAGTAGGAGCAGAATAAGAGCCAAGCACTCTCGTTTGTTGCTCATCCCCATTCGAATTTGCCACATTGGCATTATCAACATTATTAGGATCCATAGTGGGTTCTGCAGCCTTGTAAAGTCTTGCCTGTTGTAAACATCGCCTGAAAGTCCTTTCAGGTTTAGGATCAAAGTCTAAGAGGTGTTCTCTATCTTTGTTCCTATGCATAAACAAACAAAAAACAAGAAAAGATAGGAATCTCTACGTCAGAGTGCAGAGAATTCCCAGTGAGGTAACCTATGTAAAGAGATAAAATATTTTTTTCGAAATTAATAAAGCAAAAGTTAAATAAAATTAAAACTAAATTGCCTAATCTAAGCAATCAAACAACTAATAGTTGTTAATCACTATCAATCCCTGGCAACGGCGCCAAAAACTTGGTGCGGTGATTTAACAACCACAAAATAACCGGCAAGTGCATCGGGTCGTACCAAGTAATACCTCAGGTGAGTGAAGGTCGATCCCACGAGGATTGATGGATCAAGCAACAATGGTTGATTGATGAGCTTAGTCAGGCAAACAGAAAAGAGTGTTGGATGTTCAAAGAGCATTGAACAATCGTGCAGAAACTAAAATAGTAAAGTAAATGGTTTGGAAATAAATTATGGAGAAAACAGTTAAGGTTTCAAAGTTATCTATTTTTCCGAATTAACTTTTCTTACTAACTATTTTAATCATGTAGGATTTAATTTATGGCAAACTATATGTGACTAGACCCTAATTCCTTAGACCTTTCTAGTCTCCTCTAAAATTTATCAACAGCCAATTCCTTGGTCAATTAATTCCGATTAGAGGGTGATGATCAAATTCCAATTTATATACCACAAAAACTCTAATTACCCAAAAATAAAAGGATTATATGTCACATATCCTGTTAAATCCAGATAATTAAAATTTAGGAGAATATGTTTTCAAGTTGTTGTTCAAGTAAAGAGCTTTTTCAAGTTATACAAGAATTCAAATAGAAAGAGGGTCATACTTCCGTTCCACCCAAATTCATAAGATGAAGAGCGAAAATAATTCTTAAATTATAAATCCATACATGAATTAAAATAGAAAAAGCAATAAAATCAATCCATACAAATAGACAGAGCTCCTAACCTTAACAGTGGAGGTTTAGTTGCTCATGGTTCAGAGAAAAAATAAGGATTCAGGTAAAATGTACTGAGTTCCAATCTGATGGCCTCCAAAGTTAACTAATAGAATCCCTTTTTATAACTAATCCTAATTAATTTTAGAAAAATCTATTTTCTAAAATTAAGTAATATCTTTTCCTAATTTAAAAATTAAATTTAAATTTAAATCAAAATTAATTATAACAATCATCAAGTCTTCAATTGATGGATGTGGACAACTTGATTCCTTCACTCTGCAGCCTCTGATCTGTGCTTTCCGGGCTAAAAACTGGGTCAAAAGCAGCCAAGAAATCGCCCCCAGCGTTTTCTGCACGTGGCGCATGTCACGCGTACGCGTCAGTCACGCGTACGCGCCGATAGTCTTCAAATCACGCGTATGCGTCATCCATGCGCACGCGTCGCCATGGAAAGCTCCAAGTCACGCGCACGCATTAGGTACGCGTACGCGTTGCTCTTTGCTGGTTTTCTCCTTTAATTCTTGTGCTGCAGAAACTCCATCAAATCCAACTGAATGCTACCTAAAATAAACAGAAATGCACAAGACTCAAAGTAGCATCCATAGTGGCTAAAAGATAATTAATTCTTGATTAAACTCAACAATTTAAGTGCAAATTCACTAGGAAAAGATAAGAAAGATGCTCACGCATCAGATAACCTTCCTCAAAGGATGAAAACACAGTAGTTATGGGAGCTCTTTTTCAAAGGAGGTGAAGTGGTGAATGTTTATCTAGCAAAGAAAAATAGGAGAAACATCTCGTATAGATTTTCTTTTGAGAGACATGTAGACAAGAATCATGCTTAGAGGGTGATTCAGAAGTTTGTTAATTGAAATGTTGATGGGATACAACTAATGGTCTCAAAAGCTATGTATGGAATGAGAGAGAGACTATATAGATAGGAACATAACTACCAAAGACCTATACAAGAAGTGGTGCACTATCAAAATACGAATAGAGTAGAGATTTGGTGTTAGAAAAGATGGAAGATCTTTTAAGAATGTCTTAATAGGTTAGGACAAAGTGAAGGAGAGTATGCAGACAAGAGAAGGAGATGGAAAAAGGGATTCAATGACCATTAAAGTAATCAAATGAGTGATATACTTAGGAATGATAGAAAAGTTGAATAGAAGCTTAGTTGGAGAATCAACTATTCCTCTAAAGGGAGATGAGATCATTCCAAGTCTCTTTAAAGACTGGCACACATTGGTGGAGGTCAAATCTATGGGGTCCTTTAAGATGGTTTTGACTTTTGACTCTATTGAGATCAAAGATGAGGCTCTTCAATCCTCATTTTTGTTAAACTACTTAAGTGATTTAAGGAACTGATCTAAGATGGAAACCAATAGATCCAAGAGAGCATTATTGAGATTTATGGGATGCCGCTACAAGTATAGAATGAAGGAAATTTCAACGGTGTTGCCGTAGTTTGGGGGTCTGTACGTTTTTTGGAAGAATGGTCAATCTATGGAGGAAAGTATGGCACTGTCAAAGCAATAGTTGACATGACGTGGCTGCATTGGATCCAATACACCATCCACCTTGACCTAAATGGTACCATTTTTGAGATCCTTGTTAGAGAAATGCTTGTGGAAGAATATAACACCAAAAACTATGTTTATGGTGAAGTTAGTAAGTGGGTGAGAAAGCATGATCAGGTGGAGATGATGGATGAAGTTAGTGACATACAACAGATTTTGTGTCGTCAATGGGAGGCCCATAATGGAGAAGGAAAGTTCCTAGACTTCCAAGATATGGACTGTATAAAGAACTGTGAGCAATCTAGCTCAACCAAGTGCATTTTTTATGATAGGAATTTTGAAGAGGTGATTAATAAAACTCAATTGGGATTAAAGGGTGGCCAAATCAGTGAAGTGGATCAGAAGGAAATAAATCACTATAAGTTAGTCACAAGAGATGGAGATATAAAGTCAAGCTCAATCCAAGTGTACCCTAGGCTTCAAAGAAATAATTTCTGATAAGGCGAATCACGAGAATAAGAGAGTACAATTTTTTTAGCAGAATACAGAAAAGGACTTGAATAGAAAAGAAAAATAACGTCTAAGAAGACGAGTTGCAAAAAGGGAAAGGAAGATGGTAAACTGTCCATGAGAGGAAGGCAGAGAAACAAGTCTATTAATATACTTAGAAGAAGAAAAAAGATACTTGAAAGGTTAAAAGGTTAAAAAAATGGTTCAAAAAAACATCAAAAGGTGTACAAGATATGTGGAGAGTGATAAAAAATGATCCAATGATTTGGTCGAGGAGCACATTGATAATGAGGCGCTTAAAACGTGAAAAGTGGGAACTGATCTGGGTCTAATATGTTCCGATGAGGAAACAATTATCACCAGTTTGAAGAGAAATCTTGAAGGAAGAAATATTTCTAAAGTAGGTTTTGGTACAAGAAGAAGAGCAAAAAAGAAGTGATCAGGGGTAGTAAGGCGTATAGGTCTCATTTGTGTCCTTTGGTATGTCTGCGCCTTTTGGTTGATTCATGTTTCATATATATTAGTCTCTCTGATGGGGTTGAGGGTGTTTGTGTTATCGAGAAAAGGAGTTTTGTCGGGTGCCTTATCTTCTATTTTATTTTGGTTGCTTTTGTGTTTGAGTCGGTTATCTTTTGGCTTGTTATTAGTTTCTTCGTAAGTCATTGTAGTTTGTTGTTTGTTAGTTTTTGTGTAAGCACTAAGTGCTTTTCTCTCCTCTGAAATCGAGAGTTTGTAACTACTAATTAAAAAAAATTATTCTCCACATGCAAGCAACTTTATCATCCAAGTTTATCCAAATAATTTAGAAGCACACTTTCTTCTCACGCTCGTTTACGCACGGACCGTTTTCTTTTTCTTCTCCGCCTTCTTCTTCACATTCCTCCTCTTCCTCATTCCTCCTTCATTTTCGCGTTTCTTCTTCTGCACGTATTTTCTCGTTATCGTCATTCTTTTGTTGTTGTTGTTGCTGTATTTTTTTTTCTTTTCCTCCTTCTCTCCCTGGTGAAGAAGCAGTAGAAGGTGAGGAGGAAGAATTTTGAATTGTGCAAAACAGAAACGAACCAAAATTATATTTAGAAATGAACTAAAATTATATTTAGAATGAGCCGAAATTAATTGATTTCTGAGTGAATTATCTTATTATGATTCTTCTTGTTTCACTATCTTGAGAGGAACAAAACCAAGAGAAAGAAAAGAACAATCAAACAAAAAGAAAAAATAAGAAGAAAAAATTCCTCAAAACTTCTCATCATGTTCTTCTTTTCTTGTCTTGTTCATCTAATCAAATAAAGAAGAAGAAATACATAATACTGCAAAATCACTTGATGAATTTGGATGTGTTTTTATTCATGATTCAATTTGGTTTGTGTGTTTGTTTTTCGAATTAAGTTTGTGTGTCACAATCATTAAGTAATTTCGATTTATTCTGGATCTAAATAAGGTGCATTTAGTCTGTACTTGTTTTGAAACGAGTTTATATTTTGAATTTAATTTTCGGTTCATTATAAATATAATTTCAGTTCATTTCTGAATATAATTTCGGTTCATTTCTATTCTGCATAATTCAAAACTCTTTCTCCTCACCTTCTACTGCTTCTTCACCAGGGAGAGAAGAAAGAAAAGAAAAAAAATATAGCAACAACAACAACAAAAGAATGACGATAAAGAGAAAACATGTGAAGAAAAAAGAACGCGAAAAAGAAGAAGGAGGGGGAGGAGGAGGAACGCAAAGAAGAACGCGAACAAAAAGAAGCTCCGTGCATAAACCAGCATGAGAAGAAGAAGAAGAAGAAGAAGAAGAAGAAGAAGAAGAAGAAGAAGAAGAAGAAAGTGTGAGAAGAAACGAGCGTGAAAAACGCATGTAATCACGCTTTTTTAATGATATTGGTTTTTGTTAGTGTTGGATTTACTTAGATGAACTTAGATAAAAAAAATATTTAAATGTATAGTAATCCTGAAAAAAAAAAACTAAGGATAACATTTTTCAAAGCTAAGGTAGCATTTTCTCTTTATGATTGAAATGAATCTTGTTATATGATGCTCTTAATTAGTATACAATGGTTAAAACTTTTAATATAATTCTTTTTATAAAAAATTAAATAATTAAACTTTTTAATATTTTTGTAATTTATTTCTTAATTAAAAAATTAAATTCAATTATTTTAGTATGTCAAATTTAATTATTCTAATAACTAGTTACTTTGTTAAAAAAATTATGAAATAACATATATAAAATATAAATAAATACATCATATTTGATAAAATATTAATTTTTGTATTCATTGTGCACTTTTGCATATTTCATCAGAAAATATAAAAAATATTGAGTACTTCGTATTCATATACAGTGACAAACACTTATCCTAAAATTAATATATAATTTAATGTTATACTGTAACTATTTGGAAGAGATTTTTTTGTGGGAGGGGGATTTCTAGAAGTCTTGAGTGTATATAATTCCAAAACATGAGTCACATTAGTAGGAAGTTGCTTTGTAATTGCCCCATTCCATAGTCCATACCGTATAATTCACTCGCGCCATATACTGAAAATCACATCCTTAATTTCAATTATATTAAATTAGAGGACAGCGATTGGCATAAGAGGTGATGATGATTCGTGAATGCCTATTGTCTAAATTCAAGCGACCACAAACTTCAAATAGGCATAATCCAATTCCATCAAATATTTAGTTAATATATGTTTTAATGATACATGATAAATTTATTATTAATAAATAATTTTAAATATTTTTATTTAATAAATATAAAATAAATATTAAAAATTTAAATTTTTGATAATTTTTTTATTTTGTAACTTTAATATATACTCAAAATCACATAATAAATAAATTCTTCCATTACAATCACCAATGCATGTCCTTTAGCAAAAGGTCTTTATTCGTAAACCGCGTATTTAGTATTCATGGGTCATGACATTTGGTTTTAAATTGGAATTTCGTTGCAATAATTAACGACATTAACATCATTGTCCACGCGGTTTTACTTTGTGTACCTATCCATCAACATAATTCAATAGGTTAAGTCCCCATATGTAAAATTATAGAAAGATGCACATATATAAATGTTTCATATGCATACAGTACGGATAGGACACAATTATGTATCTCTTTCTCTTTGTCCTTGCCGTCAACACGTATAAGATATAACCAAAAGTAGTGTTTACGTACCATACGTGTTAAATTATAGTTGTAGAAATACTAATTATTAAGTAGAAATATTTTTATTTTAAAAAATAAATAAACTGTTAATGATGTTTATTCATTTAATAATTATATCAAATATTCTTCTAATCGTAATAATTGCTATATATAAGGCTGACTTTAAACTTAATTATTTATTTAAATATTTTATTAAATAAGTTAATAAAAAGAAAAAAAATGCACATAAGGCATATTTACATTCACACTAGAAAACTTTAAAGAAACTTAAAAAAATAAATTCAAAGCATTATTAAAATATTATCTTCTTCCTGTTAATTTGTTATGTGTCATAGCGTAGTTTCATTTGATGAATAAATTAAGCCATTATCGTATGTGATGGCTATTTTTTTATTTTTTCAAATATTAATTTATTTAATTTATTAAACTAAAATATAAAAATTATTACCTACTATATAATAAGTTATATTTATTTTTCATTGTTTTGTTAAAGTGAAAAGTAAAAAAATAAAAGTTCAAAAAGTTATATTATTTTTTTCCTCCAATATTAGATGAAAAATAAAAAAAAGTACCACTTTATCATATTCCAATACTATTCTCTTATTTTTAACATATAATATATATATATATATATATATATATATATATATATAAAATGATCTTTTTATAATATTATATTTTATTTTTTTTTATTTTATCTAAACATAAAAATTTACTCAACTTCTTTTTTTTTTTTTCTTTCTCTCTACTTCCTTTCTCTTCATTTATTTTCTTTTAACCAAATTAAACAAACCCTGATACAAAATGTAAAAACTATTAAAATAAACTAAATCCATCAAGCCAGCCTTATTTTTTTTGGTTTTTTTATGATATTTTTTAGTTTGATAAATTAAAGACTAACCTATCACTATATTAAACTTCATTTAAAAGTTTATTACTGGCCAATGAATTCTTGTATCAAACCAACCTATTTACTTGGTTTAATCAGACATGTTTTTGCTCTAAAATTAGATCTGTGAAGCAGTAAATCGGCTTGGCCCGATTAACTTGAAGTTAAACACGTAATTCGTGTTTTGTATTTAAAAAATAAACGCCAGCATTTTTTTTAATCTTTTTCTTGATTCCATCCAAAGATTTGACTCACACTAAAAATAGAGGAATGCTAGGGGGCCATTAATTTTGGTGTTTTGTAACCATTAATTGGCCATCAATAGTATTTTTAATGGTATGAGATTATATCTAATGGTGGGAGATCACTCACTTTTATTTTTATGGTTAAATACTGGTCAGAAAACACAAAAGTTGTTGGCCCCTAGATTTTTTCCCAAAAATAATGTCCTTTTTGTTTTTGTCCAAAACTAGTTTTTTATCTAAAAAAATTTAAGCCCAAAATTGAATTTGTCGAAACTTTTTCTTAAACAAAAATTTAATAGGCTAGCTCATATATTTCATCGAGTTCAGCTCAAATCTAAAAACTATGACTCTTCAACAAATAAAAAATAAACAAGTCAACCGTATAATTCACGAATTTAGGTGGGCCAAATTTAATTAGACTGAATTAGACCATTTAATGGACTTAATTACAATAATGTAAAACAATAATAATTTAGTGATTAAGAATTGAGCATAAGAAATATAGCTCAAAAGTATCGTCATATTTGTATTCTAATGTAGTTAGAATCAAGGAATCATTTTAAAAATTCACAAAATTATTTTTGTCAAAATAATATTATTTTTTATATTTATGCTATATATTTTTTCACCAAAATTTATTTTTCTTGCATTATGTGTGAAAAGTAATTAATTACTTTGATTAGTGATATATATGATATGAATTTACCTAAATGATTTATTACTTTTATTTTAACTACATATTTAATCAAGGATACATGTTATGAATTTGCAATTTCAAAAATAGAAAAAATACTAATATATAAATTAAAAAATATCTTGTTTTGGGTTTTGATATTCAGAAATCATAACTCACAAGATGCGTATATGTATATATATGATGTATATATACGATGGAGAGAGATTAATAACTTGTCGAAAATAGAAAAATAAAATAGTGATGTGGCAAAATAATTGATCGAATAATATCACTATCAGTAAACAAATATTGTATGTGTCGATATGTGTAATAATGTGTTCCCACGAATATCTTTCTTCATATTCCTCACATACAAAAAGAAAAACAATTTTTTTTTTAATTAGAGAGAGCTCAACACAATAGAGTGGAGTAATAAAAGAAGTTACAAGGATCAGGAATATTTCAGATACCAATTAACTTTTAATCATTTTTGGCATGACCATCAACAACCAAAGAGCTCACCACCAATCCATTTCTCGACATACGCAAATGACTTATTTATAATTGCTACGACACTTGAGGCATGATTTCGGAACAGCCTGCCATTCCTTCCTAGCCAGATTATCCAGACAATAGCAAAAAACCCAATGAACCACCTCTTTCTGTCAACCTTCCTTGCTGATAAGTTCGTCCAACTTTCAAAGTGTTCCTTTAGAGTACCTGAAAAGCACCACCTCCTTCCAAAGGCAAGCAACCAAGCACACCACACCTGCCATGTGATCTCACAATCAAGAAACAAATGAAAAGCAGTTTCCTCAGACTTACAACATAGCACACACATATTATCATTCTGATCAATAACACGTAGTCTATACAGTCTATCTTTAGTATTCACCCTTCCGATCAACACAAACCAAGACAAGAGCTCAATCCTCGGAGGGACGAATCCTTTCCAAACTGCACTCGTGAAGTTATAGCTTGTGATTTTCTCCGGTAGAACTTCTGCCTGCAATGCCTGTACAAAGGAATTAGTTGAATAAACACCTGTTTTATCAAATTTCCATACCACTGTATCCTTTCTCTCAGTTGTAGGCTTGACTGATTGTAAGATCTCATGAAGTTGGTTTACTAAATCCAACTCCCATTGGAACAACTTCCTCCTTCACTGGAAGCTCCAAATCTAGTCTAACCCATCCCAAAACCCATAATCCCCCTATAACTAATCCGTTAAGGTTTGAAACCGAGAAGAGCCTAGGAAACATATCTTTCAATACCCCATTAGGTAGCCAGCTATCCTCCCAGAACCGGATTGCTTTGCCATTCCCGAGGTCCATAGACAACTCGCTGATCATCTTTTCTCTCAACCGTGGTTCTCGGATTTGTAACTGACAGATATCCTTCCAAGTACCCCCTCTTGTGGGAACAGGTTGGTCTCGCAGCATCACAGCAGGATCCATGTTGGTACAAGAGCAAACCACTTTCTTCCATAAGGGACAGCCTTCTTTTGAGAACCTCTACCACCACTTAAACAGCAATGCTGTATTTCGAATAATTGCATCACCAACTCCCAACCCACCTGTCTTCTTAGGAGCCATTACTACTTCCCATTTCACGGGCGGTAACCCTTGCCTCCCCTCCTCTGTACTCCACAAGAACCGTCGCTGTAGGGAGATCAACTTCTCTGCCACTAACTTCGGCATCTTATATAAGTTGAGGTAGTAAATAGGCAGGCTACTAAGGACCGATTTAATGAAGACTAGCTTGCCCGCTTTGTTGAGGGACTTTACTTTTCACAAATTCAGCTTTTCTTCCACCTTGTCAATCACTGGTTTCCATGTCTTAACCAGTCTCGGATTTGCTCCCAGGGGAATGCCCAAATATCTAATTGGTAATGATGCCTCCATACAACCCAATAATAGACACATCCTACGGACCCACAGCCTATCACAATTGACTGGAATAATGTTGGACTTCTCAAAATTGATGCTCAACCCAGACATCAGTTCAAAGTACCGGAGCAGTTGCTGGTAGTTTCTGATAGTCTCCTCTTTAGGCGGGCAGAAAAGAATAGTATCATTCGCAAACTGCAAGTGAGACAACTCAATGTTATCACTACCAACCAGTAGGAGAGATATACGACCGTTCCTCACTGCCTCTCCAATCATCCTAAGAAGAACATCAACAACTAAAACAAACAGGAATGGAGATAGTGGGTCTCCTTGTCGCAAACCCCTTTCCATTTTGAAAGGCTTCGAAGGTCATCCATTGACAAGTACCGACATAGATGCAAAGCAGACACACTCCTTGATCCAGCCTCTCCATCTCTGGCCAAAACCCATCTTCTGCAATACAATATCCACAAAGCCCCACTTGACTCTATCATAAGCCTTTTGGAAGTCCAGCTTTATTATCGTGGAGCTCTTTTTCCGTGATTTCAGCCAGTGCACGGTTTCACAGGCGATCAAAGCCCCATCATATATTTTCCTGCCCTTCACGAAAGCGCTCTAAGTCTCTCCTACCAGACCCGGCATTACCTTCCGCATCCTCCAAATCAATACCGTAGAAATGACCTTATAGACACAGCCCACCATACTAATCGACCGGAGATCCTTTATTTCTTTGGCTCCAGTAAACTTCGGTGCCAGCGCCACCCAAGTGACATTCAACTTGCTAGGTAGCTTAGCTAACTGGAAAAACCCTTTCACCGCTTCAGTGAACTCTCTATCTAATTCTTCCCAACACTTCTTTATGAAATTCATATTATACCCATCACTGCCTGGTGTCTTTGTTGACTCACAATCCCAAACTGCCTCCTTTATTTCTTCAGTAGTTGGCATCATCTCTAGCTCTGTTGCCTCTTCCTAGAGTATTTGCTTTACCAGCTCATCCCTGAATCCAATAATTGGCGAAGGCTCCTAGTGGTATAGTGATGAGCGGATAATTTATACGCTTTTTGGCATTGTTTTTACATAGTTTTTAGTAAGTTTAAGCTACTTTTAGGGATGTTTTCATTAGTTTTTATGTTAAATTCACATTTCTGGACTTTACTATGAGTTTGTGTGTTTTTCTGTGATTTCAGGTAAATTCTGACTGAAATTGAGGGATTTGAGCAAAACTCTGAAAAAGGCTGACAAAAGGACTGCTGATGCTGTTGGAATCTGACCTCCCTGCACTCTAAATGGATTTTCTGGAGCTACAGAACTCCAATTGGCGCGCTCTCAACGGCGTTGGAAAGTAGACATCCAGGGATTTCCAGCAATATATAATAGTCCATATTTTATTCGAAGATTGACGACGTAACTTGGCGTTGAACGCCAAGTACATGCTGCTGTCTGGAGTTAAACGCCAGAAAAACGTCATGATCCGGAGTTAAACGCCCAAAACACGTCATAACTCAAAGTTCAACTCCAAGAGAAGCCTCAGCTCGTGGATTAATCAAGCTCAGCCCAAACACACACCAAGTGGGCCCCGGAAGTGGATTTATGCATCAATTACTTACTCATGTAAACCCTAGTAGCTAGTCTAGTATATATAGGACATTTATCTATTGTATTAGACATCTTTGGTCTCAGTTTTGTTTTATTCCTCATCCTAAGAGGCTATTGATCACGTTTTAGGGGGCTGGCCATTCGGCCATGCCTGAACCTCTTTCACTTATGTATTTTCAACGGTGGAGTTTCTGCACACCATAGATTAAGGGTGTGGAGCTCTGCTGTACCTCAAGTATTAATGAAGTTCTATTTTCTTTTATTCAAATCTCTTCTATTCTTATTCCAAGATATTCATTCGTACCCAAGAACATGATGAAGGTGATGAGTAAATAACCCTCATTATCATTCTCACTGATGAACGCGCGTGATTGACAACCACTTCCGTTCTACATGCAACAGAGCTTGAATGTGTATCTCTTAGATTCCCCAACAGAATCTTCGTGGTATAAGCTAGATAGATGGCGGCATTTATGAGGATCCGGAAAGTCCAACCTTGTCTGTGGTGTTCCGAGTAGGATCCTGGGAATCCGGAAAGTCTCACCTTGTCTGTGGTATTCCGAGTAGGATTCCGGTGATGAATGACTGTGACGTGCTTCAAACTTGCAAGTGCTGGGCGTGATGACAAACGCAAAAGAATCAAGGGATTCTATTCCATTAGGCGCGGGAACCAACCAGTGATTAGCCGTACTGTGACAGAGTGCGTGAGCATTAGTTTTCACTGCGAGGATGGGATGTAGTCATCAACCATGGGTGATGCCTCCAGATGATTAGCTGTGCGAGTGACAGCCGCATAGGATATTTTCCCGAGAGGATTGAAAGTAGCCACCGCTGATGGTGAACCCCTATACAAAGCTTGCCATGGAAAGGAGTAAGAAGGATTGAATAGAAGCAGTGGGAGGGCAGGCGTCCTTGAGCCATACAGCATCTCCATATGCTTATCTGAAATTCCTACCAATGAATCTGCATAAGTATTCTATCCCTTTTCTTATTTCTAATCTTTATTTCTATTTTCGAACCCATAAATAATGTTTAATCCGCCTGACTGAGATTTACAAGGTGACCATAGCTTGCTTCATACCAACAATCTCTGTGGATTCGACCCTTACTCACGTAAGGTTTATTACTTGGACGACCCAGTACACTTGCTGGTTAGTTGAACGGAGTTGTGAAAATAAACAGTGCCCTAAGAGTAAACTCACCAAAGTATAAAGAACATGTGATCACAATTTCGTCCACCAAGTTTTTGGCGCCGTTGCCGGGGATTGTTCGAGTATGGACAACTGACGGTTCATCTTGTTGCTCAGATTAGGTAATTTTCTTTTCAAAAATCTTTTTCAAAATTTTTCTTTTATTTTTCATTTTTCCTAACATTATTTTCGAAAATTATTAATAAAAATCCAAAAAAATTAGAAAATAATAAAAATAAAAAATATTTTGTGTTTCTTATTTGAGTCTTGAGTCAATTTTTAAGTTTGGTGTCAATTGCATGCTTTTAAAATTTTTCTTGCATTTTTTCGAAAATCCATGCATTCATAGTGTTCTTCATGATCTTCAAGTTGTTCTTGATAAGTCCTCTTGTTTGATCTTGATGATTTCTTGTTTTGTGTTGTTTGTTGTTTATCATGTGCATTTTTGCATTCATATTTTCCATGCATTAAAGATTTCTAAGTTTGGTGTCTTACATGTTTTCTTTGCATCAAAAATTTTTCAAAATTATGTTCTTGATGTTCATCATGATCTTCAAAGTGTTCTTGGTGTTCATCTTGACATTCATAGCATTCTTGCATGCATCTTGTGTCTTGATCCAAAATTTTCATGTTTTGGGTCATTTTTGTGTTTTTCCTTAAAAATTCAAAAATAAAAAAAATATCTTTTCCTTATTTCCCTCCAAAATTTCAAAATTTTGGTTTGACTTGGTCAAAAAAAATTTTCAAAATTAGTTGTTTCTTACAAGTCAAGTCAAATTTTCAATTTTAAAAATCTTATCTTTTCAAAATCTTTTTCAAAAATCATATCTTTTTCATTTTTTTCTATTTTTTCGAAAATTTTAAAAATCTTTTTCAAATTATTTTCAAAATCTTTTTCTTATCTTTACATGTAATTTTCGAAAATTCACTAATAATTAATGTGATTGGTTCAAAAATTTGAAGTTTGTTACTTTCTTGTTAAGAAAGGTTCAATCTTTAAGTTCTAGAATCTTATCTTGTAGTTTCTTGTTAGTGAAGTAAGTAATTTCAAAATTTTTTGAATTAAATCTTTTTATCTTTTATTTTATCTTTTTCAAAAATTTTATCTTTTTCAAAATTTGATTTCAAAATATCTTATCTAACTTACTATCTTCTTATCTTTTTCAAATTTGATTTCAAATCTTTTTCAATCAACTAACTAACTTTTTGTTTGTTTCTTATCTTTTTCAAAATCACCTAACTACTTCTCCCTCTTCTATTTTCGAAAATCTCTCTCTCTTTTTCAAAAGTTCTTTTTAATTAATTAATTGTTTCATGTTTTAATTTTAATTACAATTTATCTCTAATTTTCGAAAATTACTAACTTCTTTTTCAAAATTGTTTTCGAAAATTCTATTCCTCTTTTCTTCTCCTATTTAATTATTTAATTACTAACACTTCTCTTCACCTCTCTTTATCCAAAATCCGAATCCATTCTTCATTCTTCTACCCTCTTTCTTTTTCTACTAACATAAAGGAATCTCTATACTGTGACATAGAGGATTCCTCTTCTTTTCCTGTTTTCTTATCTTTCATATGAGCAGGAACAGGGATAAAGACACTCTTGTTGAAATTGATCTAGAACCTGAAAGGACTCCGAAGAGAAAATTAAGAGAAGCTAAATTGCAACAATCCAGAAGAAACCTTCTAGAAATTTTCGAACAAGAGAAAAAGATGGCAGACGGAAATAATAATAATAATGAAAGGAGAATGCTTGGTGACTTCACAAAGCCAACATCCAAGTTTGATGGAAGAAGCATCTCCATTCCTGCCATTGGAGCCAATAACTTTGAGCTTAAGCCTCAACTAGTTGCTTTAATGCAACAAAACTGCAAGTTTTATGGACTTCCATCTGAAGATCCTTATCAGTTTTTAACTGAATTCTTGCAGATCTGTGAGACTGTAAAGACGAATGGAGTTGATCCTGAAGTCTACAGACTCATGCTTTTCCCTTTTGCTGTAAGAGACAGAGCTAGAGTATGGTTGGATTCACAACCCAAGGATAGCCTGGACTCATGGGATAAGCTTGTCACTGCATTCTTGGATAAATTCTTTCCTCCTCAAAAGCTGAGCAAGCTGAGAGTGGATGTTCAAACCTTCAAACAAAAAGATGGTGAATCCCTCTATGAAGCTTGGAAAAGATACAAGCAGCTGACCAAAAGATGTCCATCTGACATGTTTTCAGAATGGACCATATTAGATATATTCTATTATGGTCTCTCTGAATTTTCGAAAATGTCATTGGACCATTCTGCAGGTGGATCTATTCACCTGAAGAAAACGCCTGGAGAGGCTCAAGAACTCATTGACATGGTTGCAAACAACCAGTTCATGTATACTTCTGAGAGGAATTCCGTGAACAATGGGGTACCTCAGAAGAAAGGAGTTCTTGAAATTGATGCTCTGAATGCCATATTGGCTCAGAACAAAATGTTGACTCAACAGGTCAACATAATCTCTCAAAATCTGAATGGATTGCAACATGCATCCAACAGTACTAGAGAGGTAGCTTCTGAAGAAGCTTATGATCCTGAGAACCCTGCCATGGCAGAGGTTAATTACTTAGGTGAACCTTATGGAAACACCTATAACTCATCATGGAGAAATCATCCAAATTTCTCATGGAAGGATCAACAAAAACCTCAACAAGGTTTTAACAATGGTGGACGCAATAGGCTGAACAATAGTAAGCCATATCCATCATCTTCTCAGCAACAGACAGAGAACTCTGAACAAAACAATTCTAATTTAGCCAATATAGTCTCTGATCTGTCAAAGGCCACTTTCAGTTTCATGAATGAAACCAGATCCTCCATTAGAAATTTGGAAGCACAAGTGGGCCAGCTGAGTAAGAAAGTTATTGAAACTCCTCCCAGTATTCTCCCAAGCAATACAGAAGAAAATCCAAAAGGAGAGTGCAAGGCCATTGACATAGTCAATATGGCCGAATGCACAAAGGAGGAGGAGGACGAAAATCCTAGTGAGGAAGACCTCCTGGGACGTCCCTCAAGCAAGAAGGAGTTTCCTATTAAGGATCATGAGAAATCTGAGGCTCATCTAGAGACCATAGAGATCCCTTTGAATCTCCTTCTGCCATTCATGAGCTCTGAAGAATATTCATCCTCTGAAAAGAATGAAGATGTGACTGGAGAGCAAGTTGCCCAATACTTAGGAGCTATCATGAAACTGAATGCCAAGCTGTTTGGTAATGAGACTTTGGAAAGTGAACCTCCCTTGCTCATTAGTGAACTAGATACTTGGATTCAGAGAACTCTACCTCAAAAGAAACAAGATCCTGGCAAGTTCTTAATCCCTTGCACCATTGGCACCATGAGTTTTGAAAAAGCTCTATGTGATCTTGGGTCAGGGATAAATCTTATGCCACTCTCTGTAATGGAGAAGCTGGGGATCATTGAGGTATAACCTGCCTTGTTCTCATTGCAATTGGCAGACAAGTCCATAAGACAAGCTTATGGAATAGTGGAGGACGTGCTAGTAAAGGTTGAAGGCCTTTACATCCCTACTGATTTCATAATCCTAGACACTAGGAAGGAAGATGATGAATGCATCATCCTAGGAAGACCTTTCCTAGCCACAGCAGGAGCTGTGATAGATGTCAACAGAGGTGAGTTAGTCCTTCAATTGAATGGGGACTACCTTGTGTTTAAGGCACATGGCCATCCCTCTGTGACAAAAGAGAGTAAGCATGAAGAGCTTCTCTCAGTTCAGAGTCAAGAAGAGCCTCCATAGTCAAACTTTAAGTTTGGTGTTGTGAGGCCACAACCAAACTCTAAGTTTGGTGTTCAAACCCCATATCCAAACTCTAAGTTTGGTGTTGGGACTCCACAATATTGACCTGATCACTTTGTGGCTCCATGAGAGCCACTGTCAAGCTATTGACATTAAAGAAGCGCTTGTTGGGAGGCAACCCAATTTTATTTATCTAATTTTATTTTATTTTGTTTCTTTGTTATTTTTGTGTTTTATTAGGTACATGATCATGAGGAGTCACGAAAAAAATAAAAAAAATTAAAAACAGAGTCAAAAACAGAAGAAAAAAATTTTCACCCTAGAGGTAACGCAGACTGGCGTTCAACGCCAGTAAGATGCATCTGTCTGGCGTTCAACGCCAGAACAGAGCACCATTCTGGCGTTGAACGCCCAAAACAAGCAACAACCTGGCGTTAAACGCCAGGATGGTGCACAGAGAGGACAAACTGGCGCTGAACGCCAGAAACAAGCATGAAACTGGCGTTCAACGCCAGAAACATGCATTACATGGGCGTTGAACGCCCAGAACGTGCATCAATGGGCGTTTGAACGCCAGAATGTTGCATGAAGGCATGTTACATGCCTATATGGTGAAGGAATGGTATTTGTTTTCACCTCAGGATCTGTGGACCCCACAGGATCCTCACCTCAGGATCTGTGGACCCCACAGGATCTCCACCTACCACATTTCTTTTAATCCTAATCACACTCTCCTAATCCTAAATCTCATTCTCCATGTCACACTTCCCAACACCCTTCACCAATCACCTCAATTCCTCTTCCCAATTACCCCATTCACCATTCACATCAACCTCCTCTTCCCCATAAACCCCACCTACCCTCATAAAATTCAAATTCAATTTCCCACCCATTCCCACCCAAAATGGCCGAACACTAACCCTCCCCTCTCCCTATAAATACCCTCCCATTCTTCTTCATTTTCACACAACACAAATCCCTTCTTCTCCCATATAGCCGAACCTCCTTCTCTCCCTCTCTACCATATTCTCTTCTTCCTCTTCTACTTTTCTTTTCTTTCTTGCTCGAGGACGAGCAAATTTTAAGTTTGGTGTGGTAAAAGCATAAGCTTTTTTTGTTTTTCCATTACCAATGGCACCTAAGGCCGGAGTTTCCTCAAGAAAAGGGAAAGGGAAAGCAAAAGCTTCCACATCCGAGTCATGGGAGATGGAAAGATTCATTTCCAAGAGCCATCAAGACCACTTCTATGATGTTGTGGCAAAGAAGAAGGTGATCCCTGAGGTCCCTTTCAAGCTCAAAAAGAATGAGTATCCGGAAATCCGACATGAGATCCAAAGAAGAGGGTGGGAAATCATAACCAACCCCATGCAACAAGTCGGAATATTAATGGTTCAAGAGTTCTATGCCAATGCATGGATCACTAGGAACCATGACCAAGGTATGAACCCAAGCCCAAAGAATTATCTCACAATGTTTAGGGGGAAATACTTGGATTTTAGTCCGAAAAATGTGAGGTTGGCGTTTCACTTACCCATGATGCAAGGTGATGAACGCCCCTACACAAGAAGGGTCAACTTTAATCAAAGGTTGGACCAAGTCCTAATGGACATTTGTGTGGAAGGCGCCCAATGGAGAATAGACTCCAAAGGCAAGCCAGTCCAACTAAGAAGACTGGACCTCAAGCCTGTAGCTAGAGGATGGTTGGAGTTCATCCAAAGATCCATCATCCCTACAAGCAACCGATCTGAAGTTACTGTGGATCGGGCCATCATGATCCATAGCATCATGATTGGAGAGGAAGTAGAAGTTCATGAAGTCATCTCCAATGAACTCTACAAAATAGCCGACAAGCCTTCACACATGGCACGGCTAGCCTTCCCCCACCTTATATGCCATCTATGTTACTCAGCTGGAGTCATCATAGATGGAGATGTCTCCATTGAAGAAGACAAGCCCATCACCAAGAAAAGGATGGAGCAAACAAGAGAAGTTCCTCACGGCCCTCAAGAAGAACATGAGGAAGTTCATCATCAACAAATGCCTCAAGGAATGCACTTTCCTCCCAACAACTATTGGGAGCAACTCAACACCTCCTTGGAAGATTTGAGCCATAATGTTGAACAATTAAGGGTGGAACATCATGAGCACTCCATCATTCTCCAAGAAATAAGAAAAGATCAAAGAGCAATGAGGGAGGAGCAACAAAGGCAAGGAAGGGACATAGAAGAGTTGAAGAACATCATTGGTCCTTCAAGAAGAAGACGCCACTAAAGGTGGATTCATTCCTTGTTCTTTATTTCTTTCTGTTTTCGGTTTTTAATTATTATGTTCATCTATGTTTTGTGTCTTTATTTCATGATCATTAGTGTGTAACCATGCCTTAAAGCTATGAATAAATTCCATTAATCCTTCACCTCTCTTAAAAGAAAAAATGTTTTAATTCAAAAGAACAAGAAGTACATAATTTTCGAAATTATTATTGAATTAAGTTTAATTATATTGATGTGGTGACAATGCTTTTTGTTTTCTGAATGAATGATTGAACAGTGCATATGTCTTTTGATATTGTTGTTTATGAGTGTTAAAATTGTTGGTTCTTGAAAGAATGATGAACAAAGAGAAATGTTATTGATGATCTGAAAAAGTCATGAAATTGATTCTTGAAGCAAGAAAAAGCAGTGAAAAAAAAAGGCTAAAAAGAGTATATAGAAAAAGAAGGAGCAATAGAAAAAGCCAATAGCCCTTAAAACCAAAAGGCAAGGGTAAAAAGGATCCAAGGCTTTGAGCATCAATGGATAGGAGGGCCCAAGGAAATAAAATCCAGGCCTAAGCGGCTAAATCAAGCTGTCCCTAACCATGTGCTTGTGTCATGAAGGTCCAAGTGAAAAGCTTGAGACTAAGTGGTTAAAGTCGTGATCCAAGGCAAAAGAGTGTGCTTAAGAGCTCTGGACACCACTAACTGGGGACTTTAGCAAAGCTAAGTCACAATCTGAAAAGGTTCACCCAGTCATGTGTCTGTGGCATTTATGTATTCGGTGGTAATACTGGAAAACAAAGTGCTTAGGGCCACGGCCAAGACTCATAAGTAGCTGTGTTCAAGAATCAACATGCTTGACTAGGAAAGTCAATAACACTATCCAAAATTCTAAGTTCCCAGAGATGCCAATCACTCTGAACTTCAAGGGAAAAAGTGAGATGCCAAAACTGTTCAGAAGCAAAAAGCTACAAGTCCCGCTCATGTAATTAAATTAATATTCAGTAATATTTTGGACTTTATAGTATATTCTCTTCTTTTTATCCTATTTGATTTTCAGTTGCTTGGGGACAAGCAACAATTTAAGTTTGGTGTTGTGATGAGCGGATAATTTATACGCTTTTTGGCATTGTTTTTACATAGTTTTTAGTAAGTTTAAGCTACTTTTAGGGATGTTTTCATTAGTTTTTATGTTAAATTCACATTTCTGGACTTTACTATGAGTTTGTGTGTTTTTCTGTGATTTCAGGTAAATTCTGACTGAAATTGAGGGATTTGAGCAAAACTCTGAAAAAGGCTGACAAAAGGACTGCTGATGCTGTTGGAATCTGACCTCCCTGCACTCGAAATGGATTTTCTGGAGCTACAGAACTCCAATTGGCGCGCTCTCAACGGCGTTGGAAAGTAGACATCCAGGGCTTTCCAGCAATATATAATAGTTCATACTTTATTCGAAGATTGACGACGTAACTTGGCGTTGAACGCCAAGTACATGCTGCTGTCTGGAGTTAAACGCCAGAAAAACGTCATGATCCGGAGTTAAACGCCCAAAACACGTCATAACTCAAAGTTCAACTCCAAGAGAAGCCTCAGCTCGTGGATTAATTAAGCTCAGCCCAAACACACACCAAGTGGGCCCCGGAAGTGGATTTATGCATCAATTACTTACTCATGTAAACCCTAGTAGCTAGTCTAGTATATATAGGACATTTATCTATTGTATTAGACATCTTTGGTCTCAGTTTTGTTTTATTCCTCATCCTAAGAGGCTATTGATCACGTTTTAGGGGGCTGGCCATTCGGCCATGCCTGAACCTCTTTCACTTATGTATTTTCAACGGTGGAGTTTCTGCACACCATAGATTAAGGGTGTGGAGCTCTGCTGTACCTCAAGTATTAATGAAGTTCTATTTTCTTTTATTCAAATCTCTTCTATTCTTATTCCAAGATATTCATTCGTACCCAAGAACATGATGAAGGTGATGAGTAAATAACCCTCATTATCATTCTCACTGATGAACGCGCGTGATTGACAACCACTTCCGTTCTACATGCAACAGAGCTTGAATGTGTATCTCTTAGATTCCCCAACAGAATCTTCGTGGTATAAGCTAGATAGATGGCGGCATTTATGAGGATCCGGAAAGTCCAACCTTGTCTGTGGTGTTCCGAGTAGGATCCTGGGAATCCGGAAAGTCTCACCTTGTCTGTGGTATTCCGAGTAGGATTCCGGTAATGAATGACTGTGACGTGCTTCAAACTTGCAAGTGCTGGGCGTGATGACAAACGCAAAAGAATCAAGGGATTCTATTCCATTAGGCGCGGGAACCAACCAGTGATTAGCCGTACTGTGACAGAGTGCGTGAGCATTAGTTTTCACTGCGAGGATGGGATGTAGTCATCAACCATGGGTGATGCCTCCAGATGATTAGCTGTGCGAGTGACAGCCGCATAGGATATTTTCCCGAGAGGATTGAAAGTAGCCACCGCTGATGGTGAACCCCTATACAAAGCTTGCCATGGAAAGGAGTAAGAAGGATTGAATAGAAGCAGTGGGAGGGCAGGCGTCCTTGAGCCATACAGCATCTCCATATGCTTATCTGAAATTCCTACCAATGAATCTGCATAAGTATTCTATCCCTTTTCTTATTTCTAATCTTTATTTCTATTTTCGAACCCATAAATAATGTTTAATCCGCCTGACTGAGATTTACAAGGTGACCATAGCTTGCTTCATACCAACAATCTCTGTGGATTCGACCCTTACTCACGTAAGGTTTATTACTTGGACGACCCAGTACACTTGCTGGTTAGTTGAACGGAGTTGTGAAAATAAACAGTGCCCTAAGAGTAAACTCACCAAAGTATAAAGAACATGTGATCACAATTTCGTCCACCATATAGCTCCTTATAAAAGTCTCGAATAGAAATCTTGATCCTTGCTTGATTCCTTACCAACCTCCCATTAACCATTAAGGCATCAATCCAATTGGACCTTCTTCGCGCTGAGGCTAAATTGTTGAAATAGCGAATGTTTTTATCCATCTCATTTACATGCCGAGATCTTGACATCTGCTTCCAATGTAGCTCCTTTCTGATATACCATTTTCTACAGAAGCTCACAAGCGCCTTTCTCTTTGCTTCAATAGTTCCATCAGCCACTCCAGTACCTACCATGTCATCTACTTTCTTTATTTCATCCTTAAACTGTCTAATCCTTGTGTCCATGAACCTAAAGTTCTTTTTATGCCATCTGCTCAGTGGAGTCATCAAAGCCTTTAGCTTGTCCATAAACTGTACCTCACCTAAAATCCTCCATTCCTCCTTTACCATCCTCAAGAAACCATCATGAGTAAACCAGGAGTCCAAACTCCGAAAAGGTTTTGGCCCCCCTCTAATCCGTGAGACCTCCATCATCAATGGACAATGGTCTGATAACCCTCTAGGTCCACCTCGCAGCCTTATTTCAGGAAACTCTTCTAACCACTCCAAGCTAACCAAAACCCTATCAATTCGACTGTATGATTGCCCTCTAAACCAAGTGAACAAGCGATCAGTGATTGCTAAGTCTACTAGCTCCATATCCTGGATCCATGATTTAAACTCTGCTACAAACACCATCAAAGAATTAGTTCCCTTCCTCTCTTCCATATGAGTTATCTCGTTAAAATCTCCCTGGTAGCAAAATGGGACTTGACATAACCCAGATAGGAAGCTCAGCTCTTCCCACATAACAAGCTTTTTCGCCTTATCGTGCGGACCATAAACTAGGCAGAAAGCACAAGAAAAATTATTTTTTAGTAACATACCCTCCACACACAACCATCGACTTCCTTTATAGCAATTGTTCATCTAAAATTCCGTTTCATCCCACATCAATAACAGGCCACCTGAAGCACCAACTGATCCAACAAACTCCCATTTAACTGCACCATTACCCCATAGTTGCACTATATCAAAGTTGGTCACAACCTCTTTCTTTGTCTCTATCAAGCCTAGCATATGCAATTTAAACTTTCTCCGAAAGTTCTTTACCATGCTCAGTTTACCAACTCCCGCCAACCTCCTAATATTCCAGGAACTAAAGATCATTTTAAACCACTTATACACACCTTTTCTGATTTTTCGATCGACTCCTCCGTGCTTTCTCCTTCTGCTTAGCCTATTTTTTCTTCTGTGTAATTGCCTCGTTCTATGCCTGTGGACTGTGGTATTGCCATTATGTCATCTTCCTCATTATACTGCATAGCTCCAGATTCCACTGCCAGCTTCCATACTTCCCAGTTTTCTTGCATTTTAGGTGCCCATCTGTTTTTGGACATTTTCGGCTCAGCTTCGCTTCCTACATCACAAGGGGTATCTCGCAAATCCTCTGAAGCTCCCCCCGTAACCCCAGCCTGTAACTCCGATGCAGGATCTACAATCCCCAGAGAGCCCCCTATGCCACTATCCTCCACAAAACCCTCCCTTTCCGGATCATTTTACTGCTCTCCTAACCCACCCCCATTCCATGTCAGTTCCTCACATGGGCACCCAACCTTATTCCATCCCATTCCATCTAATAGCACGTCATAGCCTTATGGCTGCCAGCAACGTTTCCATCACAAGCCACCACCGATTCCGTTCCCCCGTTAGAGAGGATCGCCACCAACCCACCAGCCACCTCCAGTGTCGCCCTCGCATCAAGCCCACCAGACCCGTTCCCCCGCTCCTCTTCCCTAGTTCCCGTTCGATTCCTTCCCACCACAATCCTCACAGGCTTCCTGCCCGAGACACAAGGTAACCATTCCAGCAACGCCATCCTGACTTCACCGCCCTCAGCACGGGTCGTCGACGGAATCTGGCTTCCGTCGCCATCGCTCCAGCATCGTCCATCATCATGGGAGACCTTGAGGGGGTAGCCACCCGCACCACATGGGTGCGTCACGTTCTCCATGTCGAGGGTTCTGCAGGCCTCCCTTCTTCTCCCCGCGATGAGCAAGCCTGCGCCGCCATGGTCTCCTATCCTATCATCGCAGCATAGCTTCTGAGCAGCACTTTTTCCAGTCCGACCCGACTGAGATCTTCCTTCCGCGTTGCCTCCAACCCGCTCCACTTCAGTTCCATTAGTGAGACCCATCCCCAACCCAGCATGAGTCTCAGCATGTGGGCCTTGGGTGTTTGGGCCCAACCGGTCTTCAGTTGCCTTTGGTAAGCCAATTTGGGCCCTGGAACTAGTCCACATGTCACTGGCCTCATTAGCACTCAAGCCCAACCGAACCTTGCTTGTGATCTCACCCACAACCACTACCCTTTCTCTATCATAATCACAGGATTGAGTCCTCTCTGACGTATCTACTACAAGATCAGCCCTTCCCTTTCTGGGAGAAAAATTTGTATTACTTGCCGTTGTTGTTTTTGAATTCAAAAAATTGTTACTCCATTTGTTCAAAATCTCGGGATGAATTACAGCTCTACCCTCCTACATCTCTTCCATCCTATTCGGTAGGGCCACCATCTCAGCCGTCGTGTCCCACCCCCCCTAACTGTATGGGGATTCGAAGATGACCAGCATTACTGTCAATGTTCCTATCATGCCATTCCACAACATCATGCGTCATGCCACCCGAGGAGCCATACACATCATTGTCCATCTTTGTAATAAACACTTCGAAGCCAGACGACCCTACAGTTAATCGGAGCCTTTCAGAAATAGTATCAAACATCCATGTATCAATCAGCACACGTCCAGCCAGGAACGACGTGGCTGAGCTTAGTTCCATCATCACAATCCACCACTTCACCCCACTGGGCACCAATCGCACGGAACGTATCCGCCGTCCAAGCATGCAGCGGGACTCCATAACACGCAATTCACACTCTTCTCTTGTCACATCATTCCTGCTCATTCCAGCGGCACACACTATGGAAAAACTGCCGGAGTCCATTCTCGTAACCCTCCAATGCATCCTCCGCATTCTCAGTACTATCAAAAATCAACAAGACTTTGTACCTCCCCAAATCACAGATTTGAACAACGTGCGGCCATACCTTTCGGGCGAAGTCGTTCAGTAACCGGAAGTCAATTGCTCTCAAGGTGCCCCCAATAACACTCCTATGCAGCCAGGCCAAATTATCCTTTGCTACTGATACCTCCAGCCCCTTCGCCCCCACTTGCATCGGACCCTCCTCGAGAGTATGTGTTGAAGTGTCCACAGATGTCAGCCTTTTCCCATTGTCCCTGTTCTCAGATGGCGTGAGTTCACTTGTGCGCTCCCTTACGTCAGCATTGACCCCCGGCTACTGATGCTGAATTCCTCTCTCAGCCACCACCGCAATTGTAGCTCTTCGTCCCTTAGAATCATCTCTCCTGTACTTAGCCTCCCCTACAAAAATCTCTAACCCCTTTAATCGCATCCGATTCATCTTTGCGATTGCTTTCAGAGCTCCTCCCTCCGTACTATACCGTATGAATGCGAAAAGGTAAACCATCACATTTCTCATCTTCTTTAAAAGATATATGTCGTTAATCCTTCCCGTCCAAGAAAACAGCCCAAATAACTCTCATTTCGAAATGTCGCATGCCACAAAGACGCTGAACGAATCCCATTCTAGACAAATGTACTCCTCTCGATTCCAAATCCTGAGGTCCTTCTCCAATCTTGAAGAAAGTCTAGACCTACCATGCCCTGTGTTTTCCCACCCCGCTCTCGCTCTCGCTCACTCATGCTCTCACCCATTTTTTTCTACACTATTATTTAACTTTAGAGTCTTTGGTTTTTTTTTCTATTTCCATTTGGATGTTCGTAATAATGTAAAAGAAAAATATAATTCATATTCATTATGATACAAAGAAAAGCGAGCTAGCCAGTTTGGATAGAAATCAAGCATAGCGGCTTGACCAGTCACAACTTGGTCTGAAGCATTTGATGGTCTTAAGAAACAATAATGTGTTTTATTTAGCATACATTTACAAGATATTTACGAGTTGTTACTAGTTTTATTATGCTTATTCTATAAATAAACGGCAATATTAGGAGCACAATAACACAAAATTATTTATAATTTTGTATATGTAATATTTATAACTATACACTTAATACATAAGTATTTCAGCAATAATTAAGAAATATAAAATAATTAAAGTGAATAATAACGAAAAAATATAAAATAAAATAACTTTAAGATAATGAGTTGATTTTTTATTATATCTCAAATATTTTTTGTAAATAAAGTTGTGATTTTAAGTAATATGAAGGTTATTGATGAGTTTTATATTGAAATTTTGTTATACAAATTAAAGTAAAGAATATTTTTTGTTTTTAAATTTTTGAAAAATTTTAAAAATATGTCTAAAATTTAATTTGTTTTAGTTTTGTGCTTAATATTCAAATATGTTTCAATTATATGCTTTTTATTGGTTTGTTTTATTACCAACCATTTGTCAATATGTATTTTACTATTTTTCAATTTTACCGCTCCTAATTCTGTCCCTAGTTCCAACACTAAATTAACACTTCCAACTAACTCAATTGAACCATTTAGTGAGACCTAACTCCCTCATAGTTAACTCACCCACAAATCCACCTAGCCCAAACCCTAACTCCTAGTCTCACTACCCCGTATCCCACTCCAAATTACATCCATTGCCGCCATCTAGGGACGGATGCACTTGGTGGAGTGTGGAGGCAAGTGTCCCAGTGGATTTTATAAAAGGAGTCTTTTATGGTGTTTAAATTTTACACATAAAATTTAAAAATAAAAGGATGGTCCCAGCCCACTATTTTTTATTTTTATTTTTAGACAATTTAAACAAAATATTCTAGACACCAAAAAATCTTCTTTTATAAAATTCTCAAGTACATAGCACTAAATTTTTATTTATCCTTACTATACAAATAAATTTGACATCACTCCCCACAATCATAATGTTATTTAAGGACATTTTATTAAATTTGATTTTATAAATATATAAAAATTTGATTTTAAATATTTAATAAAAGATAATTAAATTATAGTAATAAAAAAATAAAAAATAAAAAAGTCAAAATAAGCAACCCCCTAATCCTAATTATCCGGAACCAACTTTTCTGCTTCTATTTTTTTCTACTCTTTTCCATATTCCTATTTTCCTATTTTTCCTACTCTATTCTTTAATTTCTTTTGATTTAATTAAAGGTTTATTTTTATCTTTTTGTAAATTTTAATTTATTAAATTGTACTGCATTAGTTCTATAATTATATTATTGTGTAATTTTTTTATTGTTTGGTTAATGGTTATTGTACAATAAAATTTTATTAGTATTTTTAATTTCTTATGATTGATTTGTTGAGTATATATTTTGTATTCATATTGTACTTTTAAATTGTTGTGAAAATTCTGACTTGTATTTCTATAATATTTATATTTATTAATAAATGAATTTATATTTATAAATTTAGTTTTTTTATAATAAAAAATATTTCAAAAAAACATTATCATTGTAGTTTAAATCTCAAAATAATTCATCAATTTCTTATAATTAAAAGACGTTTTTAGAATTTTAAGTAGAGAGTTTTATAGCAAATCTTGAACAAATACAAAAAAAATTAAATTATGTTTTACAATAATAAAATATAATTACTCTCTCTCCTCTCTTTTATTTCATTTTTGCTGTCAGTAATGGAGAAAATATGAGAAAAAATATTGATCTATTTTTGTTGGCAATAGGTATGAAAATGAAAAATTAAATTTGCTTTATTTTTTCCTGGCTGTACGTGCATGAACTGTTTAAAATTTATTTTCGCACCCAAAGACGTCGTGTTAGGTTAAGGGTAATTTAGGATTAAAGAAAAAATGGAAAAAAATTCACTAATCGTTTATTGTAAAAAAAATTTAACGATGGTAGTAAAATTAAAATTTATTGAAATTATTAGTAATAAAATAAAATAAAATAAATATTAATATTTTTTTAAACTTTTAAAATATTCAAGAATAAAAATAAAAAATATTAAGAGACTATTAAAATTTATTATTTTTGGCCAATCATCAACTCTATTCTTTTATTCTAATTTTTTTAGTCTAATAATTTAACAACATACTTTATCACATACTTTTAAATATTAATGGCTAATTGATGACCAAAAATAATAAATTCTAAGAATACTTGTTAAGTTATTTTTTTTCCTAACAAGTGTGCTTTTTAAAATTTAAAGTTATGTCGTTTTTATTATGTGTGCACATAGATAAGTTGTATCTCATTGTTCACAGAAACCTCCATCTTCTTCTTCTTTCTCAAGTCTACACCCAAGGCAAGAAGCACTCTTTAGAAGAATACACAAGGCAGCCGTAACCCTGCCTCACCTCTTCCACTCCCTTTTTACTACTCTTACCCTCCTGCTCTGTCTTCTTGCCGCCTCTCTTTTCTCTCACCGCCCAACCCCTCTTCCAACTTCTCTCGCCATAGGCATTTTTGTCGCTAGAGTACTTTCCAAAAGTCTTGAATCTGTATAATCTATTTCTCTTCGACAATAGGATCACGACGGTCTTGTGTTTTTTCTTCCCTTTTCTTTTCTTCTTTCCGCTTTTCATGATTTTTGTTTCTTTTATTCGAACTTTTAATAATTCAATTCTAGTTTACTTCTGTTTTTTTTTTAATTTCAATAATTCCTTGTGGTGTAATTTATCTACTTTTATGGTGTTTTGTTTTGTTCTTTTTATGGGTTATGTAGTTACATTACAAGAAAAATAATGAGTACCGTCAGATTCATTGAATAAATCCAACGGTATGAGCAGCGCCGAAAATTGTTTATCAACGGATTATTTTTTTCGATGCTAATTATCAGTGGATTTTTCGTTGGATTTTTAATGAATTTGTCGAGATTAAGTTGCTGATTACTGTCGGATTATTCTGATGGTAACTTTGGCTCCATGTTATGTGTTTTGGCACCCAATTATCATTAGATTTTTTTGCCAATAAATTCTACGGTAGTTTTTTTCACAACTAAGCCACAATTAGTAGTCAAATTAAAATTCTTGTTAACATAATTAGGGCATTAATTCAAAATTACCAAAAATCAACTAATGATTTTATTAAATATCAATTGTCCAAATATAATAAAATGTCATAGAAGTAGAATACAAAGAAATAGACATAAAATAAATTAAAATCCTAGACCCTATAGATCCCGATAATCGCTGTTGCCATCGTTGTCGTCTTTTCCTTGCTGAGGCGATGGAGTAGGTGTTGATGTTGGTGCCCAACCAGCAGCGCTGTCACTGCCTCTAGCACACATCTGCTCATTGTACACCTCCATCTACTCTCGCAAATGTTCTAGCCGCTCCAGTTTCTCCGTCATCTTCTCGTTGATAGCTGCAGTGTTTTCCATGCGTACAAGAAGCTCGTTGTACCTCTATGCAGACTGTTGAGCTTGTTGGTGAAGTTTCTGTGTGAGCTTCTGCACCTCCTTCCTCGAGTTTTGGGACCATGATGAATTGCTAGTCCGCTAGACCCGCATGTGACGTCATAGGGTTTGACGAGGTAGTCAGGATAGAGGACAATGACTAAGCAGTTTTCAGGAATTCGGTGGAAACCCTCCCTCTACCACACGACCATGAGACCCACTCGATCTACCTCTGCTACCTGTCGTCATGTTTGGAAAGAAAATATATTATTAACACTAATCAGCATATATACCACATAAATCCTTCAACATTTATATTATTTTAAAAAAAATTTTGGCATAATCTCTCTAAAGTTGAATATATATCCATATTTACGGTTATCATAAATCCAACCAATCTCAATCCATAGCATCAGTCAAAACCAAGGTTGCGAGAACCGGACTGGTCAATGAACCGGTAGAGTGACTGATTTACTGGTTCAAAGGTTCGACCGGAGTTCAACCGGGATTCAACCGGTTTACTTAAATATTAAATAAAATTACTAAAAATTAAAGCTACAATGAAACATGTAGCATGACCTTTTTTTTTTGGTTACCTTAACAATATCTGGTAAGTAAACTAAAATCTAATCTCTTCTTATTCTTTTCAAAAGTAAAATAAGGAAAATCCAAACTAACATTTAATTTCCTAAATTTAGGGCAAAAGGAGAAATTAAAGAAAGAAATCATTGTAGAATTAACAATGCTGAAATGGAAGGGAATAAAAATGAGTGCATGAGGGTGAAGATTTTATTCTGTTTCTGGGCATGTCTTTTGCAACCTTTCTACTGGGTCTAACAAATTTGTATAAAGAAGCTGTAACACATTTATGTTCTCATATGCAGATCAATGTAAAACACCATAACAAAATTAATCATACCACCACCAACTCTAATTCAGAAGTCAGAACACAACAAACAGAAAAAAATATATCAACTCACCCCAATTCAGATTCAGAACACAACAAATAGAAACAGAAACAGCAACTCAATAATCAGATCTCAAATTTCAGCAACTTAGTAAAATTAACAAAATACAGAACCATAAATTGAAGCTAACAGAGTTGAATCTTTAAAAAAAATAGAAAGTCAAAATCATAGAAATTAACAAAAGAAAAAAACTAAAGCAGAGCTATCGACAGAAGAACCAAACTGACGTGACGGAGGAACGAAACAGGCGGCAAGGGAGGAACAACGAGACAGACGGGATCGAGCAAACTGACCAACAATGGAGGAATCCAGCCGACCGCGCTTCGATCTGCAAGTCCACACGATGAAGACGAAGACGATGTAGAGAAGACGAGGATGGACGGCCAAAGGCGACGACGTGGAGGAGACGAAGATGGACGACCAAGAGCTCAAAGCACTCTCTATCTGTCACTGTCGGCTGCGAGGCACCCTCTGGGTGACGAGAAGAGTTCGGCGATGGCGGAGGCGGTGACTGCTGTTGCCGCTGGCTGAGAGAGAGAGAGGGGCTACAGGCTGAGAGAGCAAGAGGAGTAGCGCCGTAGAGGTTAGGGATTTTTGGGGGTTAGGGCTGCAAGAAGTATCCTATTTATATTATCCATTTTTTTTAAATTCTAAAAACCATTAAAAAATCGATCGGTTTAACTGGTTCACCAGTTAACCGCCAGTTCGAATGGTTTTTATACCGATTTTTTGCCAAACAGTTTTGTACATTAACCGAATCGGTTAGAGGACCGGTTCCCGGTTAATCCGGTCGAACCGGCCGATCCAGTTTGATTTTCAGAACAATGGTCAAAATTCAATTAAATTCATAACAATTAAACTCAATTAAATAAGGAATCTTCATGATTCAAATTCAAAGCTAGCAATAGTCCTTCATCTCATGAAGATTGGAGATATAATATGTAAGCTAGATATCTTATATCTTTGAATGATAAATAAGCCTTGAACATGACTAATTTAAACTTAGTAACTTAGCAATTCAATCTATAGAAATGTGCCTAATAAATTATTATTTAAACTTGTAATGACCTATATCACATAGAAACACATTATTATAAAACAACAATTGGATTGTTATTGTTATAAGATTAGATATGTGCAAAATGAAAATTCAGCTATTTATTGATAATGGCCAACTAGAAATTATAGTTAAAAAAGTTTCATTTTAATTTCATAATTTATATATCAAATAACAAAAATAATTTATTAAAAATACATATAACAAATAATAAACATACTAGTATTATAACCAAATTCGCGTGTTTATATGTCGGATCTTATACTAATTTTTTTTAAGATAACTATTTTTATTTGACACCCTATATAAAAATTCATCAATTTTTTTAAATAACTAAAGTCGTATTCCTAGAGCAAACTATTTTGGTTCTTATATTAAATTTATAATTAATATAAATACAATGAAATAACATACCTTATTATCATATTATTACCAATAATATTGAATGATTAATTTAGTTATTACAAAATCTTAAAGTAATAAAATCCAAACCCTAAACCTAATTTTATAGTAATCAATTCCAAACCCTAAAGCCGGTAACATAATTTAAACTCTAAACCTGAAATTCACAGAAATTTGTTCAATTTGTTCATAAAACATATATTAAAACCAATTTCATAGCAACATCTAAATATTAAAGGTAAAATCAGGCAACTTACTTGAAATGGAGGAGGTCAGGTGGCTGGCGGTGTAACAGACTCTTTGTCGCGGTGGCAAGGCGGTGCAGATTCTTCATGGAGCATAGGTACGGCTTGAGAAAATGGAGCAGAGGAGGGAGGCGGCAATAGAAGGCGATGGCAGCGGCGGTGCTGGAGGAGAGAGGAGACGGGTAGAGAGAGTGCGAGAAGAGAGGGTAGAGAGAGAAAGGATATTTTGAAATGAAGGGGGAGAGGGTTCGCGCTTTGAATTTTAGGGTTCCTTGGTAAATTTGGCGGTAATGCATTGCGGTCACTAAATCACAGTGTTCTACTAAAGTAGGCTACAATTTCGCGCCTATTTTCCCCATTTTCCCCTCAACTATTTCCAGCGAATTTACCATCAGAAACGAGAATCCGTCGATAATGATTTGACCTGTCGAACTCCATATAAAAACCGTCCATAAATCCATCAGTAAAGTTGATGCTAATGTGCGATGCTAAATCCGACAATAAATTTGGTACTCAATATTTTTCTTGTAATGTTAAGATTAAAATTAAAAAAAAAAATATCGGAAATACTATTTTATTTATTGAAATACTTTTAGATTAGACAAGGATTTATATTTACTCCAAGAAGAAAAATAGATACCTCATAATGTTGCAGCACTATTTGTGTCATTTTAGAAATAAAAGAAACCAAAATTTATCTATGTTTTTACATGTTAAGATTCCATGGAATCAATTCTTGAATTCACTTTCTGATTTTAGTTCAATATAAAGATTTAAATCTAATGTCTTTTTGTTATCTGTAAGTATCATATAACTATTTTATAAATGAAATAATTGTTCTTATATAAAAAAAATGAAATAATTGTTCTTATATAAAAAAATTTTATTGTTGAGAGATAAATACTGTTACAATATCATTCCAATGTCCATAAAACCTGGGTTAAGTTGCATTGACTAAGATAGAAATTGTCATAAATAAACTATTATTTCTACCTATAAATATTCAAAACGTTACTAATAAATCTATCCAATTTTTAAAAATTATTCAAAATTTCTAACTGTCCTTCTTAATCTAATTTATCCCCCTCAATTTCCAACCATTGTTTCAGTACGATCATCCCGATAATCTGCAATCTTTTACCACTATTTCCAAATCCTTTGTCATCTAACTCTCATTCCTAATTATTGCCATCGCTACTATTACAGCCGCCACCATGACCACCAAACCTAAAATAAATACATAGTCCCCAAACCATTAAACACACTCAAATGTACTCTTAAACAAGTGTGTACCTCACTTCCATTTCATAATTGCTATCAAAACAAGCTAAGCAATTGAGAACATGCCTTCCAACAAGCTTTCAACAATATCGTCAATTATAATGTTTCTCATTCTTCTTCCTTTATTAGTCTGTGAAAATACTTTTTCGCTTACCACAATCACTTTTCATGAAATGCTATGCAAATCTGCCCCAAATCCTTGATATTGCAAATCTGTTCTACCTTCTCAAAATGGTAGCATTTATGACTATGACAGGCTTTCTATCAAGAAGTTTTTTTCATAAGGATGCAAGTTTCTCAAATGACTTGATCACTGTCTTTGTCGTAGCTCCATCCTTTTACCAGCCATCGTTCGCTCACTCTAACACTGCAATACGTTTGGGAAACTCAACTTGAATTTTCTCTTGACCTCATTCTAGACCATGAACAAGATAACAAGATTTCTTTAGAGTTTACACGTCTATGATATCTAAATATAGTTGAGTATCATTTTCACCAACCAACAAATAAGGTGATAGCAATAAAGGGTTGATGATTAGATGGTGACAGTGAAAAAAATTTACGATTGAGAATGAGAAAGTTAAGTTAAGAAGATTAATTGAAGAATTTTAAATAATTTTTTAGGGGTTAAATAATTTTATCAACAAAAATTCATTTTTTATAGATATAAGATTAATTTTATTTTTTCATAGATAAATTTATCAATAGTATTATAAATATTTATGAGTAGAAAGATAATTTATCCCTTTATCATTATATACGTATAAAATAATATTGGATTACAACTTTACAAATGTGAGTATAATTTATAGAATAATCCAACATTACTAAATATATTTTCATAAATTGCCTTGCTTCAACAGAGCTACAATAAAGTCTTTTAACATTATTTGTAGTAACTAATATTTACTCTCATCTTGTTATTTATCAACTGATTCAAACTCTACAAATCTATAAATTAGATAGAAACAAGTGGCAAGTCTATTGAGAGTAGAAACCTATAGCAATTAGTTCTTTTTTGTTTTCTTTTAATTAAATGGGGCTAGCGCCTAGAGCCAAGGGAATTTAAAATAAAAACTAAGAAAAACTGTTCAGAGTCATCAGGCCCACAAAAGATGAGTCGGCAGTAGATCATTTGAAAAAAAAGAAAAGAAGACATGACCAAAGACTAAAGAAACGCAGAGGAAATCCGAAATCTATTAGAAAAGCAGACCTGTTGTCTATTTTTTTTTTTTTTTTGGGTTAGATCATGACCTGTTGTCTATAACTCGCTTTATGCATGGGCTTTTCAGCTTAAAATAGAAAATGGAAACGTTATTCCATAGCTAATGGGGATCAATTACAAATTAATGAGCAACATAATCCTTATTAAAAATTACTTTAGATTTTAGTAGGGTGTTTATGGGTATTGGGTACCTGATTATCGAACTAATTAAATTGATTATGAAATTAATGGTAATCGGGTACAATTCGAACTGAACCTGTGACATTCTCTATTAATTGGTTTGGGTAATAGTTTTGAAAATGTAGAATCCGAACCAACTCATAGATTCAAATCTTTTATTAATTAAATTAAAAAAATATAAATTTAAAAAATGTATATAATTTTTATTGACTATTTTTGACAATGACTTAAGTATTTAGTTATAATTGTGAATTATTATGGGTATTTTGTTATTATTAGCATATTATTGACTTGTTCATTGATTTTACATGTTTAAAAATTATTATATTTACAGGATTTTTAAAATAAAATTTTTGTTTTTTTTTTTATTTTTTTTATAAATTTCTGTTTTATTAGGTACCTAATTATTTGAACATAACCAATTCATTCTTAATTGGTTCGATTTAGTTCGAATACACAAAAAAATATAAATTCAAACCAATTACAATTCAATTAGCTCGGTTCTAATTTCACTTCAAAATATAAACCAACTCAATCCGTCAACACTCTAGATTTTAGAATGATTTAAATGGTCCGTACACAACAAAATAACATTCAAAATTTTGGTTAATGTTACACATAAAATAAATAAAATTGAAAAGAAAAAGAAAAAGAAGAATAATGCAATATCTAATCAATTAATACATCATCTGAGACAATAATATAAGGTATATTTTAAAGTGACTATTAGATTTGACAATATTTAAAAAGTATAGCTAAAATTAAATTCATACTTTTTAATTATTTAACAATACATGTTTAGCTATCCTTTTTAAATATTGTCAAAGTTTCATAACTATTATAACAGCCATATTCAATAGCCATTGTAGAATTTATCATTTCATAACGCTATGAGATACTTATTGACAAATTATTATCTCAAAATGCTTTTGGTAATGATGGAATGTAGAGGGGCAAGGAGATGAAGAAAAAAAAAATCCTCAATTAATTATTATCATAATACATATTATTAGGTCTTATTACTTTTTAAAAATAAAAAAACTAAGAATATTTTCAAAATGGAAATTGAAACTTCACTTGCAATTCCAAATCACATTCAATTATAGACCGAAAGGATACTGGAAAAAGTAATATTAATAAGATAACTAAAGAAATAAAAGAAAATGTCACCTCAATTTATTCATTTGTGTTTGACAATATTGTACAATGTGCAACTCCTCCGGCAGAGAAGCAAAAAAATAAAAAGAAATAAGCTTTCCTAGCGTTTGTTTTGAAATATTGAGACAGAGACTGAGAGATTGAGACTTAGTATCATATTTGTTGGTTTAAAAATTAGTACTAAAATTTTTGTCTCTGTCTTTAAAATTTCAGTATTTCAGTACTTCTAAAAAGTAGAGACATAGGAGACTAAAATTTTCAGAGTTGGAGACTGAAACTTTAATAATATTTTATACCTAAAATACCTTCATTTCAATTAATTAATTTCAATTTTTTTCTTTTGTGCAAATGAAATTAGAGTTTCATTCTTATTTCAATTTCTGTCTCCCATTTTGTACCAAATAGAATACTGAGATTTATTTCAATCTCTGTCTCTTAGTCTCTGTCTCTTAGTCTCTGTCTTTCCGTATCTGTCTCTCCACCAAACGCTACCTAAAGGACAAAAGAACCTAATTATACTTTACTCTTTAAAGTTTTTATGTTAGTTATACCATTTTTTGTTAAATAAATAGCTATTTTTAATCATAACATATTCGAAAACTGATATTTCTACTCATAAAAGATGAAAATTAAAGTTATACCCATAAAAGATGAACTTTTGCAGATAAACTTAACTAAACTCTAAAAAACAAAATAAAATTTCTAAATTACCCTCTAATATAACCTAACTCTAACCTCTAATTTTACTCCACACCACCACTCTCCCAATCCTAAACCCGACCACCCCTTTCATCATCAACAACCTCTATGTCAGGTGGAGGCAACGCCTTGATCTCATTCATATCTGGTTCCAGTTCCTCCTCTTTCGCATGTGGTAAGGGACAATTCCACTTTCTTTTCAGGACTCTTAGGCCTCTTGTTTCTATTCCTAACAAACTCCTTTAGGGTCTCCAACAACTTGCTAGTAATCTTTTGAACCTCAGGGTACTCAAAGATCTCGCCTACAAAAGCATAAGTTTTTACAAAAGCAGAGTGATCCTATAAGCTAGAGTGAGCCTCATCCCTGAAATCAGATATGTTGAGGAGCTTAGTTCCTCTCTTAGTCGCGTAGAGTATTTCATTTTGGAACATCGATGGATCCTCGTTCATGAGTCAGTGTACCAGCATGAGAGCTTTTAGAGTAACAATCCAGTCACGTGTCTTCCCCAAATGCTTCGACATGGTCCTGACACAGGCATGGACATATCCGCGAGAGTAAGATGTGAGGTTCAAGATCTCGCATATGTACTTCTCACCGGCGGGATCGTCATCGTGGTTCGTCGCCTTCACGATCGCAACCTCTAAGTTTGTAACACCCTACCATACAGAGTCTTATGCTTAAGTCATAATTCAGAGATGGCAAGGTATTACGACCTCTAAAATAAAAATTTAGTACATATAGTAGTATCAATGATTGATTATAACTAGGAGCCTTTGTAGAAAAAGGGGTAAACAAAAAATCGCAACTCAAGAGCGCAACACTCCGATCGATAACGTAACGAACAAGGATAAATCAACGCGAGATTATATATATACAAAAGAGTGTCAAAAACAGGAATATCAAGACTCAAAATCCGGCTGCAAAGATAACCGGTTCGAGCATAGCAATATATACATATGATAAAATAAGAAAAACCCCAAAGGAAATCCAAAGGGACATAAATACAGAAACCTATTCTCCAAAATCTCCCATAAGGGGAGTCATCAATGTTTGTATTATTTAATGGAGATAAAAGTATCTAAGCAAAGCATATAAACCAAAACATAGTCCCGAGAACAAAGGATCTTCGCAAATCTAGAAGTCTCCAGCATGCCTCAGCGGGAAATCTCACGTCCTGCATCTGAAAACCACAAAATCTGCATGGGTGAGAACCAGAGGTTCCCAGCATGGAAACAGCTTCCACATGTATAATACATAATAATAGAGGAAAGCCAAAGGAAATCCTAGAACTTCCTCCAGATAATATAAAGCTTATAAACAAGCTAAACCATAAAAGGGCATATGACTAAAGGTTCTTCAGTCTAAATAATGCTTCCCTTTCCAATTCCTTCAAACTTCCCAACCACCAACAGGAGTATAATATAGCAAACACAGTTATATCAAACAAGAAATATACAAATAGAAACAATTAAGGCATTTAGATAATTAGCAAGTAATATGCAGTCAAATAGGCAATCTCATACAATTCATATAGTATGCATATGATGAATGCCTGTCCCTAGTGGCTGATGATATCATCTGTCGGTTATAGAGCCAACCCGACAAGTCCTGGCAGCTAACCATTGACTGTCCCTCTGTCGTGTCTCCCCAACTTAAGTCATACTCAATATAAACTTGATCATAATCATGATCCATATCCATCACCCTCACTGGTGAATATTTATGAGGGTGAGCTCATCCGGGGCTTTCACAGTACCCGGCCACCCTGACGGCATAGGGTCAAAAGAGCTTCAAGTCTCAACCTGGAGCACATGGTGGCTAGCCACTGCATTCTCCCAGGGAAACTCTCATTTCCGATAATGGAAGTGCAACATTCACAATTCATTCAACAGCATATATATGCATTTATTCTTAGCCATAATCATGGCTCCGCCGTAACACGGCAATAATCCAGCCATCCGGCTCACGGTTAAATCCATAACCAGCCATCTGGCTCACGGTTAAATCCATAACCAGCGATTTCATGAACAAATACGGCCTTTCGGCCCATGGCATAACAAGCACTTCCACCGCTATCCTCCGCCTCTCACATAATCATCTTTGATCCTCATTGATCATTCATTTTTCTTTGCTTTACTCGCAAGTTACCACATTCACTAGCCCTTCTTCTCATAGCTAGACATATCATAATGATTTAAGACATAAATGGTGAGATCGGAGGCTTAGAAGTATGAGATTTGGCTTTTAAAACTCAAAAATCAACTTTGGGATGAAAACAGGGCCACGCGTACGCGCACTCCATGCGCACGCGTGGATGGCCACAAAACTCATCGACACATATGCGTCATGCACGCTAACACGTGGATTGAAAAATAGCCAATCGACGCGCACGCATCAGCCACGCGTAAGCGTAGGTGCTCTCGTGCCCCAGGCACAAATCTCGCACAATTCTGGCACAACTTTCTGAAAAATGGCTGGGTATTGGGTGCAGCACATCGGCGCGCCCGCGCACACCACGCGCACGCGTGGATGGCATTTTCTGAAAGAACGGTGCGTACGCGCCAAGTGCGCCTATGCGCAAGGGATCATTCTGCTAAAAATTTTCTAAGTTAAAAGCTGCAGAATTCACAGATTCAACCCTCAATCTTCCAACAGACATAACTTTCTCATTTTAAATTGTTTTTCACCCATTCTTCGAACGGCATGGACATCCCGGATCCAATTTCATTTCTAAACAGATTTGGCACAAAACAGAGATCTGTAGTCCAAGTTATGTCCCGTCAAAGTATGCCCAAAAACCATATTTTTCATACAAAATCACAAAGTGCCATTTTCAAAACAAGCCATTTTCAACTCTTTTCAAAATCAATCAAAACATGCCAATTTCATTCCTTTCCTTCAAAATCAATCAAAATATATCAAATTCAACATCAAGCCTCCTCAACTCACACATTGACACTTTACCACAATTTACAAAATCACTATCCCATCATTTTAACCCACTTCACCCAAGTGGCTCAAACTCAAACACATTGACATATCACACACTCTTCCTCATGCCAATTTTCAACAACACCAATTCCAATAAATCATCATTGTACACAATCAATATCATACTCTCCATCAATATGGTTCAACCCACAATTCAACCATAACCAATCATCAAGCATATATCACAACATGCATATTTCTCATACATCATACCATTAAGGCATCAATAATCATCATCACATATATGACCACATCATATATATCAACCATTCAACAACACCAACAATTCAATGCCTATCTTAGGGCCTCTAGCCTAAGTATTTCCTACCACATTACATATTAGATACGAGAAATCGAAACCATACCTTAGCCGATTTCCCAAGCTCAACCGGAGCACTTCCAAACCACTTTTCCTCAAGCTCTCAAGGCCTCAACACCTCCAAGAACAGATTTTTCACCACCAAACCCTTTTCAAGCTTTTCAATATCACCAATCAAGCTCCAATATTCACATATACACAACCTAAGCCACAATCATCACACCCATACACAACATCTCAATACCCAAACATCATAGAACAACAAATTACACTAGGGTTGAGAATATTACCACACCCAAGGTCCAAGGAGACAAGATTAACCTTCTCCTTCAAGAGAGTTGGGTCCTATAACATCAAAGAGCCCAAAATCTGAACATTTTTGCTCATGAAACTCGAAAACAAGGCTGGAAATTCGAAGAGCAAAACGTGGCTTACCTCAAGATTAATTATATGGGTTTTGTAGAGCTCTCCGCGGTGAACGTGTGGCCGCAAACAGAGCGGCAATCGGAGCTCTAGATCAAAAGTTATGGTGGTTTGAAGATCAAGTGAGAGATAGAAGTTTGAGAGAGTGTTCTTCCCCCATTCTCTCTAACTTTCAGCGTGTTTTTGAGTTTTGTGAGGAGAGGGAGTGCTGAAAACTAGGGTTTTGATTTAGTTTAGTTGGGCCAAGGGCCCACTTTGGGTCCAGTTGGCCCGGTTTGGCCCGTTCGGTCCAATCTTGGTCCGAATTCTATAAAATTGGTATCGAAATTCTCGTCTCAATCTCTATCACATTTAGCCATAAAAATCACATTTAGGACTTTCTAGAATAAATTCTTATTTATGGGTTAATTAGCCGTTAATTAACCGGATTTTACATTCTACCCACCTAATTGGGAATTTTGCCCACAAAATTCAAATGCAAATACCTGAGAATAAATGCGGATAATCCGTTCGCATCTCCGACTCAAGTTCCCAAGTTTGTTCTTCAACACCGCCTCGACTCCATGTTACTTTGACTAATGAAACCTCTTTTCCACGCAACTGTTTGATACTAGTATCATCAATTCTGACTAGAGCCACTGGAAGCGTCAAATCTTCCCTTAACTGAACCGACTCAGGTTCTAACACATGGCTAGCATCAAGAGTGTACTTCCGAAGCTGCGACACGTGAAACACGTCGTGCATATTCGAAAGATGAGGTGGTAGGGCCATCCGATACGCCACCGGTCCAATCCTCTCCAGGATCTGAAATGGACCAAGGTATCGAGGATTCAACTTCTTTGCTCTAATCGCCCTACCTTCTCCCGTGGTCGGAGTAACCTTAAGGAAAACATGGTCTCCTTCCTCAAATTCTAAGGGCTTTCGCCTATGATCGGCATAACTCTTTTGACGACTCTGCGCCGTAAGCATCCTATCTCAGATTTTCTTGACTTGTTCAGTGGTCTCAGCTATCATTTCCGTCCCCAACAAGCTTTTCTCTCCAGCTTCATACCAACATAGCGGAGATTGACATTTACTCCCATACAAGGCCTCATACGGAGCCATTCCAATGCTCGCATGATAACTATTATTGTATGCAAACTCCACTAATGGCATATACCGATCTCAACTCACCGGTTGGTCCAAAACACAAGCTCTCAACATATCCTCTAGTGTTTGGATCGTCCTCTCGAATTGACCATCTGTTTGAGAATGGTAAGCCGTGCTTAAGCTTAATCGGGTTCCAAAAGCTTTCTGAAATGCACCCCAAAACCTTGAAGTGAAACAAGGATCTCTATCAGAGATTATAGTAGTAGGTACACCATGAAGTCTCACAAACTCTTTTATGTATAACCGTGCTAGCTCCTCAAGGGTGTAAGTCATACGAATGGGTAAAAAGTGAGCTGACTTCGTCAGTCGGTCCACAATCACCCAAATAGCATCAAAACCAGCGCTAGTCCTTGGCAATCCCGACACAAAGTCCATTGCAATACTTTCCCACTTCCATTGTGGAATCTATAAAGGTTGCAACATTCCGGAATGTCTTTGATGTTCAATCTTTACCTTTTGACAAGTTAGGCACTTTGATACATATTCTGCCATATCATTCTTCATACCCGGCCACCAAAATATCGCCTTTAAATCATGGTACATCTTAGTACTTCCCGGGTGAATGGAGAATCCGCTTTTGTGTGCCTCCTTTAAGATATCTTGCCTCAAAGTGCCAACATCCGGCACAATGATCCTACCCTTGAATCTCCATAACCCATCTTTTTCTTTCGACACTCTCCACTGTTTTCCTTGCTCAATAGCCGGTAACACCTTCCATAATGCTTCATCATTTTGATGAGCCTTTAGGAGTCCGGACTTAAAGTCACTTGAGATTTCTAATCGGCTTAAACACAAGGTTACGGATACTTCTTGAGTACCAATTTTCAGACTCTCGAATCCCTTGAGCAACTTCTCCTCTTGAAGTATCATCCAAGCCGCATATAACGACTTTCGACTTAACGCATCCGCCACTACATTCGCCTTTCCCGGATGGTAATGCAACTCAAAGTCGTAGTCCTTCAATAATTCCATCCACCTCCTCTGCCTCATATTAAGCTCTTTCTGATCAAAGAGGTACTTCAAGCTCTTATGATCAGAGAAAACTTGGAACTTAACCCCATAGAGATAATGCCTCCACACCTTCAAGGCAAACACAACCGCAGCGAGTTACAAATCGTGCGTAGGGTAACTAACTTCATGCGGTCTCAACTGTCGTGAGGCATACGCCACCACATTATGATGCTGCATCAGCACACACCCTAGACCCTTTAATGAGGCATCACAGTACACCTCAAATGGCTCGTTCGACTTAGGTAACACTAACACAGGTGCAGTAGTCAACTTTTTCTTCAATGTCTGAAAGCTCTCCTCGCACTCAGGAGTCCAAACAAACGGAGTGTCTTTGCGGGTTAACTTTGTCATTGGTAAAGCTATCTGTGAAAAGCCCTTGATAAACCTTCGGTAATAGCCAGCTAAGCCCAGAAAACTCCTTATCTCCATTACGGTGGTTGGTTGCTTCCAATCCATCACAGCCTCTACCTTAGTTGGATCTACGACTATTCCCTTCTTACTCACCACGTGACCCAAAAAATTCACCTCACTCTTCCAAAACTCATATTTAGACAGTTTCGCATAGAGTTTCTTCTCCTTTAGAATCTGCAACACGGTCCTCAAGTGTTCCGCATGCTCTTCTTCAGTCTTGGAATAAATCAGTATGTCATCAATGAAGACAACAACGAATTTATCCAGAAACGGATGGAAAACTCTATTCATGTAATCCATAAACACTGCAGGAGCGTTCGTCAATCCAAAAGACATTACAGTGTACTCGTAATGACCATAACGAGTCCTGAAAGCAGTCTTAGGGATATCCTCACCCCTCACCCTTATCTGGTGATAACCGGATCGCAAATCGATCTTGGAGAAAACTCCAGCTCCTTGTAACCGATCTATGAGATCATCAATCCTCGGCAATGGATACTTATTCTTTATTGTAACCTTGTTCAGCTGCCTGTAATCCATACAGAGCCGCATACTCCCATCTTTCTTCTTCACCAGTAACACTGGAGCACCCCACGGAGAGACACTTGGTCGTTTAAAATTCTTTCCCAACAAATCCTCTAACTGAGACTTTAGCTCGTTCATCTCTAACGGTGACATCCTATAAGGAGCACTTGAGATTGGTCCCGCCCCGGGTACCAACTCAATAGCAAACTCAACCTCTCGGTTAGGTGAAAACTCATCAATATCATCAGAAAACACTTCCGGAAACTCACACACAACTGGAATCTGTTCCAACCTTTAATCATCACCCGAAACACCCGTGGTTAACAACAGGATACCCTGACATTTGATTCCGGAATAGTTTACCATCATCGAATTCAAGTAATAATTATTCACCACGACTGGCCCTTCTGTATCTTCCGGCATAAAGTACACCGACTTTGTAGAACAATCAAGCAGGACATGGTTCTTAGATAACCAGTCCAATCCCAAGATAAGATCAAGACCGATCATCGGCAAGCAGACTAAATTATGAACAAAATCACGCTGCTTGAACCTAAAGGAAACTTCCGGGCATCCCAGCCTAGTCACCATGGCTTCATGGGTAGCGTTTTACACTCTTAGATCATAACCTAAGGTTACAATCTTCAATCCTAACTCATGGGCTTTCTCAAATGCAATGAATGAATGTGATGCTCCCGAATCAAATAAAGCATTTAAAGTTTAACCAGCCATTTCACAGTTACCTCGGATGAGTGTCTCGGATCCCACGACACCTATAGCTGAGTCTGTTGTGCTTTCCCAGCACCTTGTTTCTGCTTCTCTGGACAGTTTGGGACCTTATGTCCCGCCTTACTACAGTAATAGCACAAGCCCCATCCGATCATACACGGGGCTCCCGGATGGTGACTTCCACACCTAGCACAAGCTTGCTCATTCTGTGGTTGCTTCCCAAACCTTTTCCCTTGGGAGTTGTTGTTGTTGGGCCTCGTGAAAGAACTTTCCCACTTGAAAGGCGGACCTCTAGGTGCAAAGTTCTTTCCTCGGTTCTGTGGGAATGGTCCCATGTGATTTTCTCTCTCAGCGGCTGCCTCCTTCACACACTCTTCAGCAACCCTACACTTGTTTACCATCACAGAGAAAATTCTGACCTCTATTGGTCCCTGAGCTCTATTTCTGGTGTTGCCACGATTGTTTATCCGTTGCCCAAGAGCTTCAGCAGTGGCTTGGATTGCAGCAGCCATGTTTTCCAACGTAGTCATAAAGTTCATCGGGTCATTAGGGTTAACCTCCGGTGCACGAGCTTTAGTACGACCTCTACCATGGCCTCTACCACGGTTTCTACCGCGTCCATGAGGCGCCATCTGGTTCCTATACACACCAAACAATCGATATTAAGTTGATCAGTCTCAATATCGGAAGTTTAGTGCTTCAAGTCCCAAATGCATGCTCATGAACGTTTATGCCAATTATATCAAGCAGATATACTAATAGCACATAACACACATACAGAGAATGCACAGAAGCATAGTCAGTCCGTCCCTCAGGCTCTACAGGAACGAACTGCTCTGATACCATAATGTAACACCCTACCATACAGAGTCTTATGCTTAAGTCATAATTCAGAGATGGCAAGGTATTACGACCTCTAAAATAAAAATTTAGTACATATAGTAGTATGAATGATTGATTATAACTAGGAGCCTTTGTAGAAAAAGGGGTAAACAAAAAATCGCAACTCAAGAGCGCAACACTCCGATCGATAACGTAACGAACAAGGATAAACCAACGCGAGATTATATATATACAAAAGAGTGTCAAAAACAGGAATATCAAGACTAAAAATCTGGCTGCGAAGATAACCGGTTCGAGCATAGCAATATATACATATGATAAAATAAGGAAAACCCCAAAGGAAATCCAAAGGGACACAAATATAGAAACCTATTCTCCAAAATCTTCCATAAGGGGAGTCATCAATGTTTGTATTATTTAATGGAGATAAAATTATCTAAGCAAAGCATATAAACCAAAACATAGTCCCGAGAACAAAGGATCTTCGCAAATCTAGAAGTCTCCAACATGCCTCAGCGGGAAACCTCACGTCCTGCATCTGAAAACTATAAAATCCGCATGGGTGAGAACCAGAGGTTCCCAGCATGGTAACAGCTTCCACATATATAATACATAATAATAGAGGAAAGCCAAAGGAAATCCTAGAACTTCCTTCAGATAATATCAAGCTTATAAACAAGCTAAACCATAAAAGGGCATATGACTAAAGGTTCTTCAGTCTAAATAATGCTTCCCTTTCCAATTCCTTCAAACCTCCCAACCACCAACAGGAGTATAATATAGCAAACACAGTTATATCAAACAAGAAATATATAAATAGGAACAATTAAGGTATTTAGATAATTAGCAAGTAATATGCAGTCAAATAGGCAATCTCATACAATTCATATAGTATGCATATGATGAATGCATGTCCCTAGTGGCTGATGATATCATCTGTCGGTTATAGAGCCAACCCGACAAGTCCTGGCAGCTAACCATTGGACTGTCCCTCTGTCGTGTCTCTCCAACTTAAGTCATACTCAATATAAACTTGATCATAATCATGATCCATATCCATCACCCTCACTGGTGAATATTTATGAGGGTGAGCTCATCCGAGGCTTTCACAGTACCCGGCCACCCTGACGACATAGGGTCAAAAGAGCTTCAAGTCTCAACCTGGAGCACGTGGTGGCTAGCCACTGCTTTCTCCCAGGGAAACTCTCATCTCCGATAATGGAAGTGCAACATTCACAATTCATTCAACAGCATATATATGCATTTATTCTTAGCCATAATCATGGCTCCGCCGTAACACGGCAATAATCCAGCCATTCGGCTCACGGTTAAATCCATAACCAGACATCTGGCTCACGGTTAAATCCATAACCAGCGATTTCATTAACAAATACGGCCTTTCGGCCCATGGCATAACAAGCACTTCCACCGCCATCCTCCGCCTCTCACATAATCATCTTTGATCCTCATTGATCATTCATTTTTTCCTTGCTACACTCGCAAGTTACCACATTCACTAGCCCTTCTTCTCATAGCTAGACATATCATAATGATTTAAGACATAAATGGTGAGATCGGAGGCTTAGTAGTATGAGATTTGGCTTTTAAAACTCAAAAATCAACTTTGGGATGAAAACAGAGCCACGCGTACGCGCACTCCACGCGCACGCGTGGATGGCCACAAAACTCATCGACGCGTATATGTCATGCACGCTAACGCGTGGATTGAAAATTAGCCAATCGACGCACACGCATCAGCCACGCGTAAGCGTGGGTGCTCTCGTGCCCCAGGCACAAATCTCGCACAATTATGGCACAACTTTCTGAAAAATAGCTGGGCATTGGGTGCATCACATCGGCGCGCCCGCGCACACCACGTGCACGCGTGGATGGCATTTTCTGAAAGAACGGCGCGTACGCGCCAAGTGCGCCTATGCGCAAGGGGTCATTATGCTAAAAATTTTCTAAGTTAAAAGCTGCAGAATTCACAGATTCAACCCCCAATCTTCCAACGGACATAACTTTCTCATTTTAAATTGTTTTTCACCCGTTCTTCGAACGGCATGGACATCCCGGATCCAATTTCATTTCTAAACAGATTTGGCACAAAACAGAGATCTGTAGTCCATGTTATGTCCCATCAAAGTATGCCCAAAAACTATATTTTTCATACAAAACCACAAAGTGCCATTTTCAAAACAAGCCATTTTCAACTCTTTTCAAAATCAATCAAAACATGCCAATTTCATCCCTTTCCTTCAAAATCAATCAAAATATATCAAATTCAACATCAAGCCTCCTCAACTCACACATTGACACTTTACCACAATTTACAAAATCACTATCCCATCATTTTAACCCACTTCACCCAAGTGGCTCAAACTCAAACACATTGACATATCACACACTCTTCCTCATGCCAATTTTCAACAACACCAATTCCAATAAATCATTATTGTACACAATCAATATCATACTCTCCATCAACATGGTTCAACCCACAATTCAACCATAACCAATCATCAAGCATATATCACAACATGCATATTTATCATACATCATACCATTAAGGCATCAATAATCATCATCACATATATGACCACATCATATATATCAACCATTCAACAACACCAACAATTCAATGCCTATCTTAGGGCCTCTAGCCTAAGTATTTCCTACCACATTACATATTATATACGAGAAACCAAAACCATACCTTAGCTGATTTCCCAAGCTCAACCGGAGCACTTCCAAACCACTTTTCCTCAAGCTCTCAAGGCCTCAACACCTCCAAGAACAGATTTTTCACCACCAAACCCTTTTCAAGCTTTTCAATATCACCAATCAAGCTCCAATATTCACATATACACAACCTAAGCCACAATCATCACACCCATACACAACATCTCAATACCCAAACATCATAGAACAACAAATTACACTAGGGTTGAGAATATTACCACACCCAAGGTCCAAGGAGACAAGATTAACCTTCTCTTTCAAGAGAGTTGGGTCCTATAACATCAAAGAGCCCAAAATCTCAACATTTTTGCTCATGAAACTCGAAAACAAGGCTGAAAATTCGAAGAGCAAAACGTGGCTTACCTCAAGATTAATTATATTTTGTAGAGCTCTCCACGGTGAACGCGTGGCTGCAAACAGAGCGGCAATCGGAGCTCTAGATCAAAAGTTATGGTGGTTTGAAGATCAAGTGAGAGATAGAAGTTTGAGAGAGTGTTCTTCCCCCATTCTCTCTAACTTTCAGCGTGTTTTTGAGTTTTGTGAGGAGAGAGAGTGCTGAAAACTAGGATTTTGATTTAGTTTAGTTGGGCCAAGGGCCCACTTTGGGTCCAGTTGGCCCGGTTTGGCCCGTTCGGTCCAATCTTGGTCCGAATTCTATAAAATTGGTACCGAAATTCTCGTCTCAATCTCTATCACATTTAGCCATAAAAATCACATTTAGGACTTTCTAGAATAAATTCTTATTTATGGGTTAATTAGCCGTTAATTAACCGGATTTTACATTCTACCCACCTAATTGGGAATTTTGCCCACAAAATTCAAATGCAAATACCTGAGAATAAATGCGGATAATCCGTTCGCATCTCTGACTCAAGTTCCCAAGTGTGTTCTTCAACACCGCCTCGACTCCATGTTACTTTGACTAATGAAACCTCTTTTCCACGCAACTGTTTGATACTAGTATCATCAATTCTTACTGAAGCCATTGGAAGCGTCAAATCTTCCCTTAACTGAACCGACTCAGGTTCTAACACATGGCTAGCATCAGGAGTGTACTTCCGAAGCTGCGACACGTGGAACACGTCGTGCAGGTTCGAAAGATGAGGTGGTAGGGCCATCTGATACGCCACCGGTCCAATCCTCTCCAGGATCTGAAATGGACCAATGTATCGAGGATCCAACTTCTTTGCTCTAATCGCCCTACCTACTCCCGTGGTCAGAGTAACCTTAAGGAAAACATGGTCTCATTCCTCAAATTCTAAGGGCTTTCGCCTCTGATCGGTGTAACTCTTTTGACGACTCTGCGCCGTAAGCATCCTATCTCAGATTTTCTTGACTTGTTCAGTGGTCTCAGCTATCATTTCCGGCCCCAACAAGCTTTTCTCTCCAGCTTCATACCAACATAGTGGAGATTGACATTTCCTCCCATACAAGGCCTCATACGGAGTCATTCCAATGCTCGCATGATAACTATTATTGTATGCAAACTCCACTAATGGCATATACCGATCTCAACTCGCCGGTTGGTCCAAAACACAAGCTCTCAACATATCCTCTAGTGTTTGGATCGTCCTCTCGGATTGACCATCTGTTTGAGAATGGTAAGCCGTGCTTAAGCTTAATCGGGTTCCAAAAGCTTTCTGAAATGCACCCCAAAACCTTGAAGTGAAACGAGGATCTCTATCAGAGATTATAGTAGTAGGTACACCATGAAGTCTCACAATCTCCTTTATGTATAACCGTGCTAGCTCCTCAAGGGTGTAAGTCATACGAATGGGTAAAAAGTGAGCTGACTTCGTCAGTCGGTCCACAATCACCCAAATAGCATCAAAACCAGCGCTAGTCCTTGGCAATCCCGACACAAAGTCCATTGCAATACTTTCCCACTTCCATTGTGGAATCTCTAAAGGTTGCAACATCCCGGAATGTCTTTGATGTTCAATCTTTACCTTTTGACAAGTTAGGCACTTTGATACATATTCTGCCATATCATTCTTCATACCCGGCCACCAAAATATCGCCTTTAAATCATGGTACATCTTAGTACTTCCCGGGTGAATGGAGAATCTGCTTTTGTGTGCCTCCTTTAAGATATCTTGCCTCAAAGTGCCAACATCCGGCACAATGATCCTACCCTTGAATCTCCATAACCCATCTTTTTCTTTCGACACTCTCCACTGTTTCCCTTGCTCAATAGCCGGTAACACCTTCCATAATGCTTCATCATTTTGATGAGCCTTTAGGAGTCCGGACTTAAAGTCACTTGAGATTTCTAATCGGCTTAAACACAAGGTTACGGATACTTCTTGAGTACCAATTTTCAGACTCTCGAATCCCTTGAGCAACTTCTCCTCTTGAAGTATCATCCAAGCCGCATATAACGACTTTCGACTTAACGCATCCGCCACTACATTCGCCTTTCCCGGATGGTAATGCAACTCAAAGTCGTAGTCCTTCAATAATTCCATCCACCTCCGCTGCCTCATATTAAGCTCTTTCTGATCAAAGAGGTACTTCAAGCTCTTATGATTAGAGAAAACTTGGAACTTAACCCCATAGAGATAATGCCTCCACACCTTCAAGGCAAACACAACCGCAGCGAGTTACAAATCGTGCGTAGGGTAACTAATTTCATGCGGTCTCAACTGTCGTGAGGCATATGCCACCACATTATGATGCTGCATCAGCACGCACCCTAGACCCTTTAATGAGGCATCACAGTACACCTCAAATGGCTCGTTCGACTCAGGTAACACTAACACAGGTGCAGTGGTCAACTTTTTCTTCAATGTCTGAAAGCTCTCCTCGCACTCAGGAGTCCAAACAAACGGAGTGTCTTTGCGGGTTAACTTTGTCATTGGTAAAGCTATCTGTGAAAAGCCCTTGATAAACCTTCGGTAATAGCCAGCTAAGCCCAGAAAACTCCTTATCTCCATTACGGTGGTTGGTTGCTTCCAATCCATCACAGCCTCTACCTTAGTTGGATCTACGGCTATTCCCTTCTTACTCACCACGTGACCCAAAAACTTCACCTCACTCTTCCAAAACTCACATTTAGACAGTTTCGCATAGAGTTTCTTCTCCTTTAGAATCTGCAACACGGTCCTCAAGTGTTCCGCATGCTTTTCTTCAGTTTTGGAATAAATCAGTATGTCATCAATGAAGACAACAACGAATTTATCCAGAAACGGATGGAAAACTCTATTCATGTAATCCATAAACACTGCAGGAGCGTTCGTCAATCCAAAAGACATTACAGTGTACTCGTAATGACCATAATGAGTCCTGAAAGCGGTCTTAGGGATATCCTCACCCCTCACCCTTATCTGGTGATAACCGGATCGCAAATCGATCTTGGAGAAAACTCCAGCTCCTTGTAACCGATCTATGAGATCATCAATCCTCGGCAATGGGTAGTTATTCTTTATTGTGACCTTGTTTAGCTGCCTGTAATCCACGCAGAGCCGCATACTCCCATCTTTCTTCTTCATCAGTAACACTAGAGCACCCCACGGAGAGACACTTGGTTGTTTAAAATTCTTTCCCAACAAATCCTCTAACTGAGACTTTAGCTCGTTCATTTCTAACGGTGACATCCTATAAGGAGCACTTGAGATTGGTCCCGCCTCGGGCACCAACTCAATAGCAAACTCAACCTCTCGGTTAGGTGGAAACTCATCAATATCATCGGAAAATACTTCCAGAAACTCACACACAACTGGAATCTGTTCCAACCTTTGATCATCACCCGAAACACCCGCGGTTAACAACATGATACCCTGACATTCGATTCCGGAATAATTTACCATCATCGAATTCAAGTAATAATTATTCACCACGACTGGCCCTTCTGTATCTTCCGGCATAAAGTACACTGACTTTGTAGAACAATCAAGCAGGACATGGTTCTTAGATAACCAGTCCAATCCCAAGATAAGATCAAGACCGATCATCGGCAAGCAGACTAAATTATGAACAAAATCACGCTGCTTGAACCTAAAGGAAACTTCCGGGCATCCCAGCCTAGTCACCATGGCTTCATGGGTAGCGTTATACACTCTTAGATCATAACCTAAGGTTACAATCTTCAATCCTAACTCATGGGCTTTCTCAAATGCAATGAATGAATGTGATGATCCTGAATCAAATAAAGCATTTAAAGTTTAACCAGCCATTTCACAGTTACCTCGGATGAGTGTCTCGGATCTCACGACACCTATAGCTGAGGTGGTGAACATCCGACCAGTCTGTTGTGCTTTCCCAGCACCTTGTTTCTGCTTTTCTGGACAGTTTGGGACCTTATGTCCCGCCTTACTACAGTAACAGCACAAGCCCCATCCGACCATACACGGGGCTCTCGGATGGTGACTTCCACACCTATCACAAGCTTGCTCATTCTGTGGTTGCTTCCCAAACTTTTTCCCTTGGGAGTTGTTGTTGTTGGGCCTCGTGAAAGAACTTCCCCACTTGAAAGGCGGACCTCTAGGTGCAAAGTTCTTTCCTCGGTTCTGTGGGAATGGTCCCTTGTGATTTTCTCTTTCAGCGGCTGCCTCCTTCACACACTCTTCAGCAACCCTACACTTGTTTACCATCACAGAGAAAATTCTGACCTCCATTGGTCCTTGAGCTCTATTTCTGGTGTTGCCATGATTGTTTATCCGTTGCCCAAGAGCTTCAGCAGTGGCTTGCATCGCAGCAGCCATGTTTTCCAACGTAGTCATAAGGTTCATCGGGTCATTAGGGTTAACCTCCGATGCACGAGCTTTAGTACGACCTCTACCATGGCCTCTACCACGGTTTCTACTGCGTCCATGAGGCGCCATCTGGTTCCTATACACACCAAACAATCGATATTAAGTTGATCAGTTTCAATATCGGAAGTTTAGTGCTTCAAGTCCCAAATGCATGCTCATGAACGTTTATGCCAATTATATCAAGCAGATATACTAATATCACATAACACACATACAGAGAATGCAGAGAAGCATAGTCAGTCCGTCTCTCAGGCTCTACAGGAACAAACTGCTCTGATACCATAATGTAACACCCTACCATACAGAGTCTTATGCTTAAGTCATAATTCAGAGATGGCAAGGTATTACGACCTCTAAAATAAAAATTTAGTACATATAGTAGTATGAATGATTGATTATAACTAGGAGCCTTTGTAGAAAAAGGGGTAAACAAAAAATCGCAACTCAAGAGCGCAACACTCCGATCGATAACGTAACGAACAAGGATAAACCAACGCGAGATTATATATATACAAAAGAGTGTCAAAAACAGGAATATCAAGACTCAAAATCCGGCTGCGAAGATAACCGGTTCGAGCATAGCAATATATACATATGATAAAATAAGAAAAACCCCAAAGAAAACCCAAAGGGACACAAATACAGAAACCTATTCTCCAAAATCTCCCATAAGGGGAGTCATCAATGTTTGTATTATTTAATGGAGATAAAAGTATCTAAGCAAAGCATATAAACCAAAACATAGTCCCGAGAACAAAGGATCTTCGCAAATCTAGAAGTCTCCAACATGCCTCAGCGGGAAACCTCACGTCCTGCATCTAAAAACCACAAAATCCGCATGGGTGAGAACCAGAGGTTCCCAGCATGGTAACAGCTTCCACATATATAATACATAATAATAGAGGAAAGCCAAAGGAAATCCTAGAACTTCCTCCAGACAATATCAAGCTTATAAACAAGCTAAACCATAAAAGGGCATATGACTAAAGGTTCTTCAGTCTAAATAATGCTTCCCTTTCCAATTCCTTCAAACCTTCCAACCACCAACAGGAGTATAATATAGCAAACACAGTTATATCAAACAAGAAATATACAAATAGGAACAATTAAGGTATTTAGATAATTTGCAAGTAATATGCAGTCAAATAGGCAATCTCATACAATTCATATAGTATGCATATGATGAATGCCTGTCCCTAGTGGCTGATGATATAATCTTTCGGTTATAGAGCCAACCCGACAAGTCCTGGGAGCTAACCATTGGACTGTCCCTCTGTCGTGTCTCTCCAACTTAAGTCATACTCAATATAAACTTGATCATAATCATGATCCATATCCATCACCCTCACTGGTGAATATTTATGGGGGTGAGCTCATCCGGGGCTTTCACAGTGCCCGGCCACCCTGACGACATAGGGTCAAAAGAGCTTCAAGTCTCAACCTGGAGCACGTGGTGGCTAGCCACTACTTTCTCCCAGGAAAACTCTCATCTCCGATAATGGAAGTGCAACATTCATAATTCATTCAACAGCATATATATGCATTTATTCTTAGCAATAATCATGGCTCCGCCGTAACACGACAATAATCCAGCCATCCGGCTCACGGTTAAATCCATAACCAGCCATCTGGCTCACGGTTAAATCCATAACCAGCCATTTTATTAACAAATACGGCCTTTCGGCCCATGGCATAACAAGCACTTCCACCGCCATCCTCCGCCTCTCACATAATCATCTTTGATCCTCATTGATCATTCATTTTTCCCTTGCTTCACTCGCAAGTTACCACATTCACTAGCCCTTCTTCTCATAGCAAGGCATATCATAATGATTTAAGACATAGATGGTGAGATCGTAGGCTTAGAAGTATGAGATTTGGCTTTTAAAACTCAAAAATCAACTTTGGGATGGAAACAGGGCAACGCGTACGCGCACTCCACGCGCACGCGTGGATAGCCAAAAAACTCATCGACGCGTATGTGTCATGCACGCTAACGCGTGGATTGAAAATTAGCCAATCGACGCGCACGCGTCAGCTACGCGCACGCGTGGGTGCTCTCGTGCCCCAGGCACAAATCTCGCACAATTCTGGCACAACTTTCTGGAAAATGGCTGGGCATTGGGTGCAGCACATCGGCGCGCCTGCGCACACCACGCGCACGCGTGGATGGCATTTTCTGAAAGAACGGCGCGTACGCGCCAAGTGCGCCTACGCGTGAGGGGTTATTCTGCTAAAAATTTTCTAAGTTAAAAGCTGCAGAATTCACAGATTCAACCCCCAATCTTCTAACGGACATAACTTTCTCATTTTAAATTGTTTTTCACCCGTTTTTCGAACGGCATGGACATCCCGGATCCAATTTCATTTCTAAAAAGATTTGGCACAAAACAGAGATCCGTAGTCCAAGTTATGTCCCGTCAAAGTATGCCCAAAAACCATATTTTTCATACAAAACCACAAAGTGCCATTTTCTAAACAAGCCATTTTCAACTCTTTTCAAAATCAATCAAAACATGCCAATTTCACCCCTTTCCTTCAAAATCACTCAAAATATATCAAATTCAACATCAAGCCTCCTCAACTCACACATTGACACTTTACCACAATTTACAAAATCACTATCCCATCATTTTAACCCATTTCACCCAAGTGGCTCAAACTCAAACACATTGACATATCACACACTCTTCCTCATGCCAATTTTCAACAACACCAATTCCAATAAATCATCATTGTACACAATCAATATCATACTCACCATCAACATGGTTCAACCCACAATTCAACCATAACCAATCATCAAGCATATATCACAACATGCATATTTCTCATACATCATACCATTAAGGCATCAATAATCATCATCACATATATGACCACATCATATATATCAACCATTCAACAACACCAACAATTCAATGCCTATCTTAGGGCCTCTAGCCTAAGTATTTCCTACCACATTACATATTAGATACGAGAAACCGAAACCATACCTTAGCTGATTTCCCAAGCTCAACCGGAGCACTTCCAAACCACTTTTTCTCAAGCTCTCAAGGCCTCAACACCTCCAAGAATAGATTTTTCACCACCAAACCATTTTCAAGCTTTTTAATATCACCAATCAAGCTCCAATATTCACATATACACAACCTAAGCCACAATCATCACACCCATACACAACATCTCAATACCCAAACATCATAGAACAACAAATTACACTAGGATTGAGAATATTACCACACCCAAGGTCCAAGGAGACAAGATTAACCTTCTCCTTCAAGAGAGTTGGGCTCTATAACATCAAAGAGCCCAAAATCTCAACATTTTTGCTCATGAAAATCGAAAACAAGGCTGGAAATTCGAAGAGCAAAACGTTGCTTACCTCAAGATTAATTGTATGGGTTTTGTAGAGCTCTTCACGGTGAAGGCGTGGCCGCAAACGGAGCGGCAATCGGAGCTCTAGATCAAAAGTTATGGTGGTTTGAAGATCAAGTGAGAGATAAAAGTTTGAGAGAGTGTTCTTCCCCCATTCTCTCTAACTTTTAGCGTGTTTTTGAGTATTATGAGGAGAGAGAGAGTGCTGAAAACTAGGGTTTTGATTTAGTTTAGTTGGGCCAAGGGCCCACTTTGGGTCCAATTGGCCCGGTTTGGCCCGTTCGGTCCAATCTTGGTCTGAATTATATAAAATTGGTACCGAAATTCTCGTCTCAATCTCCTCTATCACATTTAGCCATAAAAATCACATTTAGGGCTTTCTAGAATAAATTCTCATTTATGGGTTAATTAGCCATTAATTAACTGTATTTTACGAAGTTCAGCACCATGTTACTCGTAGCTTTTGCCCTTAGGTTCGCATTTGCTAGGTGTTTGTTACTTCCTTCTTTACTTCTGCCTTTTACCTATTTAATGAAATGTCTCCTTCATTTTCACTTTCACCTTCATTGTTTTCGTATTTTTAGCTGGTAACTTATAGGGGCTTACAGTAGCATTGGATATTGTGTGTTCTTCCTCTTTGATGATGATGATGAGGAGGATGATGGATAGTGGTGGTGGGATCGTACGTGTGTTTGGGTGATGTTTAGGAGTAGTAGAGGTGGTGATGGCGGTGGTGGTGTTGATGGCGGTAGTTGAGGATGAGAGTGGTGGTAGGATTTGAAATTGGGAGAGTGGTGGTAGGATTTGAAATTGGGAGAGTGGTGGTGTGGAGTAAAATTAGATGTTAGAGTTAGGTTATATTAGAGGGTAAATTGAAAATTTATTTAATTTTTTAGAGTTTGGATAACTTTTTCAGTAAAAGCCTATATTTCATGGGTATGACTTTAATTTTCGTCTTTTATAGTTAGAAATGTTAGCTTTTGAATCTTTCACGGTAAAAAATGGCTACTTACTCTATCTTCTTCCTTCACATTTTAGTTAACACATGCAACACTTATTCATTCCAAGAAGTCAAGAACAGCTCTTGTTATGTTCCAAAAAACATTAAAAGTTACTTCCATCAATTCATGCGTTTGCACCAAGAAATACTTGCTGTAAATGGGAAGAACGAACCAAATGATAAAGAAATTAAAGAGGGTAATCAATTAAATATTTCAAAACATGTGCTAGACATGTTTATATTTTATCACTAACTGTTTTGGGCTTGGCCTTCGGGGACCTAAAACGGTCAAACAACGACCCTACACATGGGCCCAAAATCCTCTCTACGGCCCTAACTGGCCAAAAATCACCAACCAACATTCAAATTCAAGCACCTCCCTTATCTTACGAAAATAAGATACGATAAGAAAACAAAACTACATAAAGGGAGCCAAAGGCTCCGTCAAGTACATTACATACTCATAACCCTTACCTATACCTCTCAAATCCATTCTTACTTGAACATCATAGTGTCTTTGCAGGTACCACCCCCGCCACTTCAGAGGTTCAATCACGTCATCACTAAGACCGGCGAGTCCCCAATTGATAACGAAAAATTGTATCCGCATTAACTACTGGCAAGTATACCGGGTCGCATCAAATAGTAAAACTCATTGAGAGTGAGGTTGATCCCACAGGAATTGATGGATCAAGCAACTTTAGTATGGTGATGAATCTAGTCAAGCTAAAAAAGTGATGAACTGAGTGAAATTGGATCAACAGAAGGTAAATTGCAAGAAATCTAAAGTGCTGAATGTAAATTGCTTGAAACTTAAATGGCAAGAAACTTAAATGACTGAAACTTAAAGAGTAAGAAAGTAAAAGAGCTGAATGTAAATGACAACAGAATATAAATTGCATGAAATGTAAAGGGCTTTGGATGCTGGGAAATTAAAGAAATCAGTAAAGGAAACTTCAGGGTAATCTAAATTGAAGAAAATCAAAGAGAAAGATTTATTAGGAATTGGAGAAATTATAATCCATCATGAATTAAATGGGTTTCAACTTCCTTCTTAATCATATGAGTAGATCTATGGCAGATTGTAATTGATTGGATCCCAATTCCTTGGCAACTCAATCTCTCTAATCACAATCAATCCTGCCAATTCCTTGATCTAATTGTCATGAGAAGAGGTTAAGCATATTCTCTTATCCATAAGCCACACAAATTATCAAGACCTCAATTCCTCCCGAATAGTGTTGGTCAAGAGAATTGTGAAGGATAGAGCTCCAATTCTAATGCCCATGATTCCCCTTCCGAGGCTCACACAAGCATTCAATTGATTCAAACCCCCTTCCGGAGTGAGTGAATCACAATCAAAACAGAAGATATCCTATAGCTACCCAAGCGGATTGAGAGGAAGAAGAATTTCATTCATTCATTATTATTACAATAGAGCTCCTCCCCCTAATGAAGTGGGAGTTTAGGTTATCATCGCTCTAAGAACAATTGACAAGAATTTAAATTGCATGAAAGTAAATCAAACTCACTGCAAACTTAAACGCAACAATTGCAGAAAGGTAGAAGTGCAATGAATTAAAATTGCATTAAAAGTAAATGAAGCTTAATACAAACTAAAATATAAGATTGCAGAAAAGAAAAAGAAAAGTGTATCACAAGAAACTAAAATTCTAAGCTCTCTGGAGTCTCTAATCCTCTAGAATTCTATGAGCTCTGAAGTCTCTAATCCTCCAGCCTGCTTTTCAAGCTCCAAAGCTCTTCTATTTATATCTTTTTCTCATTTCCAAAAATGGATCTTCAGTACTTGGATGTGGGCTTTTGGCCTTGATTGAAGTAGTTAGGAGTGACAATCTTTGTGACGTTGAGAAGGACGTTAGCAAATTAACGTTCATACTTTGCAAGGGTGCCCTTTGGAATGAAGTTGGCCTGGGCGTTGGTAACTAACATTGGTGGGCACTAACAGTGGCCAACGTTCCTTTTAAAATCATTGAGGAACGTTTGTGGCAACATTTGTGCGCCAACGTTACTACCAATGTTTGCCTGGTCACGCGTACACGTCGCCCATGCGTACGCGTGAAAGCTATTTTTTTGCCATTTCACTCGTGCGCGTAGCCCATGCGTGCGCGTGACTTGCTATTTTTCCATTCTCACGTGTACGCATCATCCATGCGTACGCGTCACATCAAAATTTTCCCAGGATTTTATCGAAGACGTTGGTGAGCGACGTTTGAGGCAAATTTTGCACACCAACGTTGGCCTGGTCATCCGTGCGCGTCACCCACACATACGCGTGGAATGCCAATTTCCACGGTCACGCATGCGTGTCGCCCATGTGTGCGCGTCGCTGCCAAGTTTTCCAATTCCAAATTGAGATTTTATTGAAGATGTTGGTGGTAACATTTGTTCACAAACATTTCCACCAACGTTGGCACCCTTTTAATTTGTAACGTTGCCAGCAACGTTGGTGAGCCAACTTTGGTCACTGGTGGACGAAATTGTGATCACATGTTCTTTTGTTTATAAAGGATGTATACTCTTAGGGCACTGTTTATTTTCTTAACTTGAATTCACAACTCCGTTCAACTAACCAGCAAGTGTACTGGGTCGTCCAAGTAATAAACCTTACGTGAGTAAGGGTCGAATCCACAGAGATTGTTGGTATGAAGCAAGCCATGGTCACCTTGCAAATCTCAGTTAGGGAGATTAAAGGGTAATTGTGATTATTGGATTGTAAATAAAAGGGAATGATAAAAGGGATAGAAATACTTATGTAGATTCATTGGTAGGAATTTCAGATAAGCGGAATGGAGGTGCTGTAGAGCTCACGGACGCCTGCTCTCCTATTCCTTCTACTCAATCCTTCTTAATCCTTTCCATGGCAAGCTTTGTATAGGGGTTCACCATCAGCTGTGGCTACTTTCAATCCTCTCGGGGAAATATCCTATGCGGCTGTCACTCGCACAGCTAACCAGTCTGGAGGCATCACCCATGGTTGATGGCTACATCCCATCCTCGCAGTGAAAGCTAATGCTCACGCACTCTGTCACAGTACGGCCAATCACCGGTTGGTTCCCGCTCCTACTGGAATAGAATCCCTCTTTTGCGTCTGTCACTAACGCCCAGCAGGTTACAAGTTTGAAGCACGTCACAGTCATTCATTACCGGAATCCTACTCGGAATACCACAGACAAGGTGAGACTTTTCGGATTCCCAGGATCCTACTCGGAACACCACAGACAAGGTTGGACTTTCCGGATCCTCATAAATGCCGCCATCCATCTAGCTTATACCACGAAGATTCTGTTGGGGAATCTAAGAGATACACATTCAAGCTTCTTTGCATGTAGAACGGAAGTGGTTGTCAATCACGCGCGTTCATAAGTGAGAATAATAATGAGGGTTATCTAACTCATCACATTCATCATGTTCTTGGGTACGAATGAATATCTTGGAATAAGAATAAGAGAGATTTGAATAAAAGAAAATAGAACTTCATTAATACTTGAGGTACAGCAGAGCTCCACACCCTTAATCTATGGTGTGCAGAAACTCCACCGTTGAAAATACATAAGCATAAGGTTCAGGCATGGCCGAATGGCCAGCCCTCTCCATGATCAAGTGACCGAATGAATAAAGAGTTTAAAGTGGTCAAAAGATGTCTAATACAATAGATAAATGTCCTATATATACTAGACTAGCTCCTAGGGTTTACATGAGTAAGTAATTGATGCATAAATTCACTTCCGGGGCCCACTTGGTGTGTGCTTGGGCTGAGCTTGATCAATCCACGAGCTAAGGCATTTCTTGGCGTTGAACTTTGAGTTATGACGTGTTTTGGGCGTTCAACTCCGGATAACTCCAGACAGCAGCATGAACTTGGCGTTTAACGCCAAGTTACGTCGTCAATCTTCGAATAAAGCATGGACTATTATATATTGCTGGAAAGCCCTGGATGTCTACTTTCCAACGCCGTTGAGAGCGCGCCATTTGGAGTTCTGTAGCTCCAGAAAATCCATTTCGAGTGCAGGGAGGTCAGAATCCAACAGCATCAGCAGTCCTTTTGTCAGCCTTTTTCAGAGTTTTGCTCAAATCCCTCAATTTCAGTCAGAATTTACCTGAAATCACAGAAAAACACACAAACTCATAGTAAAGTCCAGAAATGTGAATTTAACATAAAAACTAATGAAAACATCCCTAAAAGTAGCTTAAACTTGCTAAAAACTATGTAAAAACTATGCCAAAAAGCGTATAAATTATCCGCTCATCACAACACCAAACTTAAATTGTTGCTTGTCCCCAAGCAACTGAAAATCAAATAGGATAAAAAGAAGAGAATATACTATAAATTCTAAAATATCAATGAATATTAATTTAATTACATGAGCGGGACTTGTAGCTTTTTGCTTCTGAACAGTTTTGGCATCTCACTTTTTCCTTTGAAGTTCAGAGTGATTGGCATCTCTAGGAACTTAGAATTTCGGATAGTGTTATTGACTTTCCTAGTTAAGCATGTTGATTCTTGAACACAGCTACTTATGAGTCTTGGCTGTGGCCCTAAGCACTTTGTTTTCCAGTCTTACCACCGGATACATAAATGCCACAGACACATAACTGGGTGAACCCTTTTCAGATTGTGACTCAGCTTTGCTAAAGTCCCCAGTTAGTGGTGTCCAGAGCTCTTAAGCACACTCTTTTGCCTTGGATCACGACTTTAACCACTCAGTCTCAAGCTTTTTTACTTGGACCTTCATGACACAAGCACATGGTTAGGGACAGCTTGATTTAGCCGCTTAGGCCTGGATTTTAATTCCTTGGGCCCTCCTCTCCATTGATGCTCAAAGCCTTGGATCCTTTTTACCCTTGCCTTTTGGTTTTAAGGGCTATTGGCTTTTTCTACTGCTCCCCCTTTTTTTTTTCTATATACTCTTTTTAGATCTCTCTTTTTTTTTTTCACTGCTTTTTCTTGCTTCAAGAATCAATTTCATGATTTTTCAGATCATTAATAACATTTCTCCTTGTTCATCATTCTTTCAAGAGCCAACAGTTTTAACACTCATAAACAACAAGATCCAAAGACATATACACTGTTCAATCATTCATTCAGAAAACAAAAATTATTGTCACCACATCAATATAATTAAACTAAATTCAATAATAATTTCGAAAACTATGTACTTCTTGTTCTTTTGAATTAAAACATTTTTCTTTTAAGAAAGGTGAAGGACTAATGGATTTTATTCATAGCTTTAAGGCATGGTTACATACTAATGATCATGAAATAAAGACACAAAACATAGATAAACACCATAATTAAAAACTGAAAACAGAAAGAAATAAAGAACAAGGAATGAATCCACCTCTTAGTGGCGTCTTCTTCTTGAAGGACCCATGATGTTCTTCAACTCTTCCATGTCCCTTCCTTGCCTTTGTTGCTCCTCCCTCATTGCTCTTTGATCTTCTCTTATTTCTTGGAGAATGATGGAGTGCTCATGATGTTCCACCCTTAATTGTTCAACATTATGGCTCAAATCTTCTGAAGAGGTATTGAGTTGCTCCCAATAGTTGTTGGGAGGAAAGTGCATTCCTTGAGGCATTTGTTGATGATGAATTTCCTCATGTTCTCCTTGAGGGCCGTGAGGAACTTCTCTTGATTGCTCCATCCTTTTCTTGGTGATGGGCTTGTCTTCTTCAATGGAGACATCTCCTTCTATGATAACTCCAGCTGAGAAACATAGATGGCATATAAGGTGGGGGAAGGCTAGCCGTGCCATGCATGTATGAAGGCTTGTCAGCTATTTTGTAGAGTTCATTGGAGATGACTTCATGAACCTCTACTTCCTCTCCAATCATGATGCTATGGATCATGATGGCCCGATCCACAGTAACTTCAGATCGGTTGCTTGTAGGGTTGATGGATCTTTGGATGAACTCCAACCATCCTCTAGCTACAGGCTTGAGGTCCAGTCTTCTTAGTTGGACTGGCTTGCCTTTGGAGTCTATTCTCCATTGGGCGCCTTCCACACAAATGTCCCTAAGGACTTGGTCCAACCTTTGATTAAAGTTGCCCTCCTTGTGTAGGGGCGTTCATCACCTTGCATCATGGGTAAGTGAAACGCCAACCTCACATTTTCCGGACTAAAATCCAAGTATTTCCCCCTAACCATTGTGAGATAATTCTTTGGACTTGGGTTCATACTTTGGTCATGGTTCCTAGTGATCCATGCATTGGCATAGAACTCTTGAACCATTAAGATCCCAACTTGTTGCATGGGGTTGGCTAGGACTTCCCACCCTCTTCTTTGGATCTCATGTCGGATTTCCGGATACTCATTCTTTTGAGCTTGAAAGGGACCTCAGGGATCACCTTCTTCTTTGCCACAACATCATAGAAGTGGTCTTGATGGCTCTTGGAAATGAATCTTTCCATCTCCCATGACTCGGAGGTGGAAGCTTTTGCTTTCCCTTTCCCTTTTCTTGAGGAAACTCCGGCCTTAGGTGCCATTGGTAATGGAAAAACAAAAAAAGCTTATGCTTTTACCACACCAAACTTAAAATATTGCTCGCCCTCGGGCAATAAAAGAAAAGGAGAGTAGAAGAAGAGGAAGAGAATGTGGAAGAGAGGGAGAGAAGTGGTTCGGCTATATGGGTGAAGAAGGGGTTTGTGTTGTGTGAAAATGAAGAAGAATGGGAGGGTATTTATAGGGAGAGGAGAGGGTTAGTGTTCGGCCATTTTGGGTGGGAATGGGTGGTTAATTGAATTTGAATTTTATGAGGGTAGGTGGTGTTTATGGGGAAGAGGAGGTTGATGTGAATGGTGAATGGGGTAATTGGGAAGAGGAATTGAGGTGATTGGTGAAGGGTGTTGGAAAGTGTGACATGGAGAATGAGATTTAGGATTAGGAGAGTGTGATTAGGATTAAAAGGTAAGGTGGGAATATGGTAGGTGGGGATCCTGTGGGGTCCACAGATCCTGAAGTGAGGATCCTGTGGGGTCCACAGATCCTGAGGTGAAAAGAAATACCATTCCTTCTCCCTATAGGCATGTAAATTGCCTTCATGCATCATTCTGGCGTTCAAACGCCCATTGGTGCATGTTCTGGGCGTTAAACGCCCATGTAATGCATGTTTCTGGCGTTGAACACCAGTTTCATGCTTGTTTCTGGCGTTCAGCGCCAGTTTGTCCTCTCTGTGCACCATCCTGGCGTTTAACGCCAGGTTGTTGCTTGTTTTGGGCGTTCAGCGCCAGAATGGTGCTCTGTTCTGGCGTTGAACGCCGGCCAGATGCACCTTACTGGCGTTGAACGCCAGTCTGCGCTGCCTCCAGGGTGAAAAATTTTTTCTTCTGTTTTTGACTCTGTTTTTAATTTTTTTGATTTTTTTCGTGACTCCTCATGATCATGTACCTAATAAGACACAAAAATAAACAAAAAACAAAATAAAATAAAATTAGATAAATAAAATTGGGTTGTCTCCCAACAAGCACTTCTTTAACGTCAATAGCTTGACAGTGGCTCTCATGGAGCCACATGGTGATCAGGTCAATTTAGTGTGTAGTCCCAACACCAAACTTAGAGTTTGGATATGGGGTTTGAACACCAAACTTAGAATTTGGTTGTGGCCTCACAACACCAAACTTAGAGTTTGACTGTGTGGGCTCTTCTTGACTCTGAACTGAGAGAAGCTCTTCATGCTTACTCTCTTTTGTCACAGAGGGATGGCCATGTGCCTGAAACACAAGGTAGTCCCCATTCAATTGAAGGACTAACTCACCTCTGTTGACATCTATCACAGCTCCTGCTGTGGCTAGGAAAGGTCTTCCTAGGATGATGCATTCATCATCTTCCTTCCTAGTGTCTAGGATTATGAAATCAGTAGGGATGTAAAGGCCTTCAACCTTTACTAACACGTCCTCTACCATTCCATATGCTTGCCTCACTGACTTATCTGCCAATTGTAATGAAAACAAAGCAGGTTGTACCTCAATGATCCCCAGCTTCTCCATTACAGAGAGTGGCATAAGATTTATCCCTGACCCCAAATCACATAGAGCTTTTTCAAAGCTCATGGTGCCAATGGTGCAAGGTATTAAGAACTTGCCAGGATCTTGTTTCTTTTGAGGTAGAGTTCTCTGAATCCAAGTATCTAGTTCACTAATGAACAAGGGAGGTTCACTTTCCCAAGTCTCATTACCAAATAGCTTGGCATTCAGCTTCATGATAGCTCCTAAGTATTGAGCAACTTGCTCTCCAGTCACATCTTCATCCTTTTCAGAGGAAGAATAGTCCTCAGAGCTCATGAATGGCAGAAAGAGGTTTAATGGAATCTCTATAGTCTCTAGATGAGCCTCAGATTCCTCTGGATCCTTAATAGGAAACTCCTTCTTGCTTGAAGGAGGTCCCAGGAGGTCTTTCTCACTAGGATTTTCGTCCCCCTCCTCCCTTGTGCATTCGGCCATATTGACTATGTCAATGGCCTTGCACTCTCCTTTTGGATTTTCTTCTGTATTGCTTGGGAGAATACTGGGAGGAGTTTCAATAACTTTCTTACTCAGCTGGCCCACTTGTGCCTCCAAATTTCTAATGGAGGATCTTGTTTCATTCATGAAACTGAAAGTGGCCTTTGACAGATCAGAGACTATATTGGCTAAATTAGAAGTGTTTTGTTCAGAATTCTCTGTCTGTTGCTGAGAAGATGATGGATATGGCTTGCTATTGCCCAGCCTAGTACGTCCACCATTGTTAAAACCTTGTTGAGGTTTTTGTTGATCCTTCCATGAGAAATTTGGATGATTTCTCCATGATGAGTTATAGGTGTTTCCATAAGGTTCACCCATGTAATTAACCTCTGCCATGGCAGGGTTCTCAGGATCATAAGCTTCTTCAGAAGCTGCCTCTCTAATACTGTTGGATGAATGTTGCAATCCATTCAGATTTTGAGAGATCATGTTGACCTGTTGAGTCAACATTTTGTTCTGAGCCAATATGGCATTCAGAGCATCAATTTCAAGAACTCCTTTCTTCTGAGGTACCCCATTGTTCACGGAATTCCTCTCAGAAGTGTACATGAACTGGTTATTAGCAACCATGTCAATGAGCTCTTGAGCCTCTTCAGGCGTTTTCTTCAGGTGAATAGATCCACCTGCAGAATGGTCCAATGACATTTTCGAAAATTCAGAGAGACCATAATAGAATATATCTAATATGGTCCATTCTGAAAACATGTCAGATGGACATCTTTTGGTCAGCTGCTTGTATCTTTCCCAAGCTTCATAGAGGGATTCACCATCTTTTTGTTTGAAGGTTTGAACATCCACTCGTAGCTTGCTCAGCTTTTGAGGAGGAAAGAATTTATCCAAGAATGCAGTGACAAGCTTATCCCATGAGTCCAGGCTATCCTTGGGTTGTGAATCCAACCATACTCTAGCTCTGTCTCTTACAGCAAAAGGGAAAAGCATGAGTCTGTAGACTTCAGGATCAACTCCATTTGTCTTTACAGTCTCACATATCTGCAAGAACTCAGTTAAAAACTGATAAGGATCTTCAGATGGAAGTCCATAAAACTTGCAGTTTTGTTGCATTAAAGCAACTAGTTGAGGCTTAAGCTCAAAGTTATTGGCTCCAATGGCAGGAATGGAGATGCTTCTTCCATCAAACTTGGACGTTGGTTTTGTAAAGTCACCAAGCATTCTCCTTGCATTATTATTATTATTTTCGGCTGCCATCTCTTCCTCTTGTTCGAAATTTTCTAAAAGGTTACTTCTGGATTGTTGTAATTTAGCTTCTGTTAATTTTCTCTTCAGAGTCCTTTCAGGTTCTGGATCAAGTTCAAGAAGAGTGCCTTTATCCCTGTTCCTGCTCATATGAAAGAGAAGAAAACAAGAAAAGAAAAGGAATCCTCTATGTCACAGTATAGAGATTTCTTTATGTTAGTAGAAGAAGAAAGGGGTAGAAGAATGAAGAATGTAATATAATGAAAGAAACACAACTGTGAGGATGGCAGAGATGTGAGATGAGATGTTAGGATATGAATGAATAAATGGAATAAGATGGGGGAGGGATAATTTTCGAAAATTATTTTGAAAAAGAGTTAGTGATTTTGAAAATTAAAGATAAAATGTAATTAAAATTAAAACATGAAACAATTAATTAATTAAAAAGAATTTTTTGAAAAAGGGAGAGATATTTTCGAAAATTGAAGAGGGAAAAGTAGTTAGGTGGTTTTGAAAAAGATGAGAAACAAACAAAAAGTTAGTTAGTTGATTGAAAAAGATTTGAAATCAAATTTGAAAAAGATAAGAAGATAGCAAGTTAGATAAGATATTTTGAAATCAAATTTTGAAAAAGATAAGAATTTTTTTTTTTGAAAAAGATAAAATAAAAGATAAAAAGATTTAATTTCCTATATTTTAAAATTATTTACTTCACTAACAAGAAACTACAAGATAAGATTCTAGAACTTAAAGATTGAACCTTTCTTAACAAGAAAGTAACAAACTTCAAATTTTTGAATCAATCACATTAATTGTTAGCTAATTTTCGAAAATTACATATAAAGATAAGAAAAAGATTTTGAAAATAATTTGAAAAATATTTTTGGAATTTTCGAAAATAAAAAATGAAAAAGATATGATTTTTGAAAAAGATTTTGAAAAGATAAGATTTTTAAAATTGAAATTTTGACTTGACTTGTAAGAAACAACTAATTTTGAAAATTTTTGACCAAGTCAACCCAAAATTTCGAAAATTTGGAGGGAAATAAGGAAAAGATATTTTTTTGATTTTTGAATTTTTAATTATGAGAGAGAAAAACAACAAAAATACTTAATGCATAAAATTTTTAGATCAAAACCATGAATGCATGCAAGAATGCTATGAATGTCAAGATGAACACCAAGAACACTTTGAAGATCATGATGAACATCAAGAACATATTTTTGAAAAAATTTTTGATGCAAAGAAAACATGCAAGACACCAAACTTAGAAATCTTTAATGCATGGAAAATATGAATGCAAAAATGCACATGAAAAACAACAAACAACACAAAACAAGAAAACATCAAGATCAAACAAGAGGACTTATCAAGAACACTTGAAGATCATGAAGAACACTATGAATGCATGGATTTTTCGAAAAAATGCAAGAAAAAATTTTTAAAGCATGCAATTGACACCAAACTTAAAAATTGACTCAAGACTCAAACAAGAAACACAAAATATTTTTGATTTTTATTATTTTCTAATTTTTTTTGGATTTTTATTAATTATTTTCGAAAATAAAGTTAAGAAAAACGAAAAATAAAAGAAAAATTTTGAAAAAGATTTTTGAAAAGAAAATTACCTAATCTGAGCAACAAGATGAACCGTCAGTTGTCCATACTCGAACAATCCCCGGCAACGGCGCCAAAAACTTGGTGGACGAAATTGTGATCACATGTTCTTTTGTTTATAAAGGATGTATACTCTTAGGGCACTGTTTATTTTCTTAACTTGAATTCACAACTCCGTTCAACTAACCAGCAAGTGTACTGGGTCGTCCAAGTAATAAACCTTACGTGAGTAAGGGTCGAATCCACAGAGATTGTTGGTATGAAGCAAGCTATGGTCACCTTGCAAATCTCAGTTAGGGAGATTAAAGGGTAATTGTGATTATTGGATTGTAAATAAAAGGGAATGATAAAAGGGATAGAAATACTTATGTAGATTCATTGGTAGGAATTTCAGATAAGCGGAATGGAGGTGCTGTAGAGCTCACGGACGCCTGCTCTCCTATTCCTTCTACTCAATCCTTCTTAATCCTTTCCATGGGAAGCTTTGTATAGGGGTTCACCATCAGCTGTGGCTACTTTCAATCCTCTCGGGGAAATATCCTATGCGGCTGTCACTCGCACAGCTAACCAGTCTGGAGGCATCACCCATGGTTGATGGCTACATCCCATCCTCGCAGTGAAAGCTAATGCTCACGCACTCTGTCACAGTACGGCCAATCACCGGTTGGTTCCCGCTCCTACTGGAATAGAATCCCTCTTTTGCGTCTGTCACTAACGCCCAGCAGGTTACAAGTTTGAAGCACGTCACAGTCATTCATTACCGGAATCCTACTCGGAATACCACAGACAAGGTGAGACTTTCCGGATTCCCAGGATCCTACTCGGAACACCACAGACAAGGTTGGACTTTCCGGATCCTCATAAATGCCGCCATCCATCTAGCTTATACCACGAAGATTCTGTTGGGGAATCTAAGAGATACACATTCAAGCTTCTTTGCATGTAGAACGGAAGTGGTTGTCAATCACGCGCGTTCATAAGTGAGAATAATAATGAGGGTTATCTAACTCATCACATTCATCATGTTCTTGGGTACGAATGAATATCTTGGAATAAGAATAAGAGAGATTTGAATAAAAGAAAATAGAACTTCATTAATACTTGAGGTACAGCAGAGCTCCACACCCTTAATCTATGGTGTGCAGAAACTCCACCGTTGAAAATACATAAGCATAAGGTTCAGGCATGGCCGAATGGCCAGCCCTCTCCATGATCAAGTGACCGAATGAATAAAGAGTTTAAAGTGGTCAAAAGATGTCTAATACAATAGATAAATGTCCTATATATACTAGACTAGCTCCTAGGGTTTACATGAGTAAGTAATTGATGCATAAATTCACTTCCGGGGCCCACTTGGTGTGTGCTTGGGCTGAGCTTGATCAATCCACGAGCTAAGGCATTTCTTGGCGTTGAACTTTGAGTTATGACGTGTTTTGGGCGTTCAACTCCGGATCATGACGTTTTTCTGGCGTTTAACTCCAGACAACAGCATGAACTTGGCGTTTAACGCCAAGTTACGTCGTCAATCTTCGAATAAAGCATGGACTATTATATATTGCTGGAAAGCCCTGGATGTCTACTTTCCAACGCCGTTGAGAGCGCGCCATTTGGAGTTCTGTAGCTCCAGAAAATCCATTTCGAGTGCAGAGAGGTCAGAATCCAACAGCATCAGCAGTCCTTTTGTCAGCCTTTTTCAGAGTTTTGCTCAAATCCCTCAATTTCAGTCAGAATTTACCTGAAATCACAGAAAAACACACAAACTCATAGTAAAGTCCAGAAATGTGAATTTAACATAAAAACTAATGAAAACATCCCTAAAAGTAGCTTAAACTTGCTAAAAACTATGTAAAAACTATGCCAAAAAGCGTATAAATTATCCGCTCATCAGTCACCAACATTGCGTTGTCCTCTTCCCTCAACGTTTGAGGCAACGTTGGTGAGCCAATGATAAACCACTATTTTATGGTTTATATTGTGTATAATTATGTGGTTTTATCATGATTCTTACCCACTTATTCATTAATTTAGCATGCATTTATATTTCCTTCCTGGAATTATTACATGGTTGATAACTACTTCCTAGAGACATTTTATTATGCATTTTAGTTCTCCTTTATCCCATTCGATGCCGTGATCTGTGTGTTAAGTGTTTCAGGCTTTATAGGGCATGGATGAGTTGGAGTTTGGAAGGGAAGCTAGAAAAAATGGAAGGAACACAAGAAATTGAGGAGACAACCAGCGAGAAGTGACACGGCCGCATGGCTCACGCGTTCGCGCGGAAGAGGAGAAATCGCGGTGACGCGGACGCATGGCTCACGCGACCGCGCGGAAAGGAAAAGCACGAATGATGCGTCCACGTGGACGATGCGATCGCGTGACATGTGCGATCTGCATAATCTGCAGATTTCGCTGGGGGCGATTTTGGGCCCTGTTTTGACCCAGTTCTCGGCCCAGAATAGCAGACTAGAGCCAGAGAACATGCAGAAACGAAGAACAATTTTCATTCTACACAATTTTAAGTTTTTAGATCTAGTTTTACTCCTCCTCTAGGTTTTCTCTCTACACAATTGATACTCTTGGGATATTATTTTTCTACTACTTTTGCATTGGGATATTGAGAAGAGTCATTACCTCATCAAGACTTCATCATTCTAGTTCGTTTTCTTTACTTGGCTTTACTCTTCCATGTCCTTTGCTTTGTTAATTTTACCATTGGAATATTATTAGGATTTATTCAATATAAGGATTATTCTTATTTTAATTGGATTATTTTTTATTTCTATTTACAATGTCTTTCTTTAATTTCTTCTCATATGTTATGAATTTTGCATTCACAATGAGCGAGTAGTTCCCTAACTTGATGGGGAGTTGATTGAAAGGAACCAATTGAGTTAGAAGGCTTGAAAGAAAGATTGTAATTGGGTTTACTGTTGGATTACCTTCTAGTCACTAACACCAATCCCTTTTGATTAAGTGGGTTGTAATTTGTGAACAGACGTAGCATTCCAACCTGTTTGATTTTCCTTTGCCTAGTAAAGGATAACAAAACAGAATAACTTTTAATTATCAATTAATCTTGAGAGCATTCCAACTATAATAGGGATTCCAACTAATCAACTCCCAGTCAAGGCTTTTATTTACATTATTCAAATTCATCAATTTAATTTCCTGTTATTCAACTCAAACCTTTTTGAAAACATCTGATTAATAAAGTAGCACACCTTTCTGCAACTCGTTGGGAGATGACTTGGGATTCATACTCCCAGTATTTAAAATTTGAATTTCTGTGACATATTTCTAAATTGATAAGTGGATTTCCGGTGAGTTAAGAACTATACTTGCAACGTACACATTTTAATAATTTTTAATTCACCAATTTTTACTGCATCAATTTTTGGCGCCGTTGCCGGGGAGTTGCAATAGTGTGTTAATTTATTGATTGGTATTTATTTCTATTGCAATTTTTTCTTTTCATTTTATCATTATGAACTGCACATTTCTTTCGTTAAATGACGCGTTCGCTTCCTGATCCAAGCTTGCCAGCATTTGACCCTGAAATTGAAAGAACTCTTTCACATATAAGGCAAGCTAGGCGTAGGCGACTCCTCTTTGAGGACGAACCTGAGCCGTCATTTAAGGAAGAAACAACCCCCCTTTCTACTAATCCAGTTCATTTACGTGCAGGTGACATGGCAGCACCCAGAAGAGTCACCATCCAGGAGGAAGGAGCCCCTGATTTTACGCTCCAACCATTCCAGGCGCACCACCCAGCAGTAGCTGTAGATTTTGAAATAAAATCTTCACTACTCAATTTGATGCCCAAATTTCATGGCTTACCTGCTCAAGAGCCTATCAAGCATCTCAAGGATTTCCAGACTGCTTGCTCTACTGTTAAGCGTGATGGAGCTGATGAAATCTCTATTCTATTAAAAGCCTTCCCATTTTCTCTGGAAGGAAAGGCAAGAGAGTGGTACTACACTCAGCCCAGAGAAACTATTTCCAATTGGGATACACTTAGGAGAGAATTTCTGGATAAATTTTTTCCAGCTGAAGTTGCTGATAAGCTAAGGAAGGACATGTCTATGATCGTCCAGGACGAATCTGAGACCCTCTATGAATACTTGGAACGCTTCAATACACTTCGAAATGCATGTCTCAATCATATGATTGACAAGATAGTCTTACTCGGTTACTTTACACAGGGTCTGAGACCTCAAGATAGGACCACACTGGAAGGTGCTTGCAATGGTTCTATGAAAAAGCACAAGACTACGGACAAAGCATGGCAATTGATCAGAGACTTAGCTGACTCTACTAGGAATCATAGGCAGAGACAAAGTCAGTCAAGAGCTCTTGTGGAGGTATCCACTGATACAGAGACTACTGCTATAGCCCAGAATCTATGTGAAATTACTAACTTGCTGAAACAGATGCAACTGAATCAACAACAACCTCAGTAAGTTCAGCCTTCTCCACCACAGCACAGCCAGCAGTTAGTCCTACAAAGAGTGTGTGGCATCTATGCAGATTATAGTCACTATACCGATGAGTGTTCGCAGCTCCAACCAGAAGATAATACTGTAGCAGCCACTCACAACTTTTATGACCGCCCCAATCAAGGGTACAATCAAGGTGGCAACTATAACCAAGGATGGCAGGATAATTCCAACCAAGGCTGGAGAGACAATTCTAACCTGGGTTGGAGGGACAATTCTAACAGAGGAGGCAGAGATAACAATGGAAATCAGAGGTGGAATAACAATAACAACAGGCAGCAGAATCAACCTTACAGAGCACCTCATTTAAGACAACCTCAAGCTCCTCAGCAAACCTCTCAGACCACTAGCATCTCTTCATCTTCTAATGCTGACTTACTACAAGCTATTGATCAGAGACATCAGGCTATGGAAGATAGTATTAAAGCAACTCTGAATACTTTCGCTTCTACTTTACAAACTCTTGTCTCACAGATGGGATCAATGCAAAATTCCAGTAACCAGTCCTCAAGCTCTGGTGGACTCCCCTCTCAACCATTCCCCAACCCAAAGGGTGGTATTAATGCCATCACCCTAAGGTCTGGAACCACACTGCAGGAGAGAAGTCAGGAGGAGCCAAGCCCACTAGAACACGCCTCAGCTGAAGAGGTTGTGAAATTAGAAGATGTTGAAGAGAAAGAGGACATACAGGACATAGCTGAGAGAGAAGAAGCTCAATCACAGGAGAAAGCACCAAAAGGCGCAGACACTGCCAAAAACACCACTCCCATTCCATTTCCACAACTTGCAAGGAAGCCCAGGAAGCAGTTAGAACCTGAACCAAAGATGGTAGAAATCTTCAAAAAGGTTGAGGTAACTGTTCCCCTTTTTGATGTCATTCAACAGGTACCTAAATATGCAAAGTTTTTAAAAGATTTATGTATACATAAGGACAAAATTAATGAATTAGAAACTATTCCTTTAGGAAGTTCCATATCTGCTTTAATGGGAAGTTTACCTGAAAAATGTAGTGACCCAGGTCCTTGTATAGTTAGTTGTACTATTGGTGGTGTAGTAATTTATGATTGCATGTGTGATTTGGGAGCATGTGTTAGTATTATGCCTTTATCTGTATATGATGTTTTAAGGCTCCCTCCCTTAAAAAGGTCGCCAGCTCGTTTTGTGTTGGCAGATAAAAGCATTATTACAGTAGCTGGAGTTGCTGAAGATGTTTTAGTGAACATTAAAGGGCTCACATTTCCCACTGATTTCTATATCTTGGAGATGCCCAATAATGACTCAGATAAGCCATCATCAATCCTACTTGGCAGACCATTCCTGAAGACATCAAGATTCAAATTAGATGCTTTTTCAAGAACATATTCTTTTGAAATAGATGGCCGAATAGTAATCTTCAATTTGAATGGAGTCACAAACAACCCTCCAGAAGATCATTCCATCTTCCAGTGTGATGTCATAGATGAAACTGTAGCTGAAATTCACCAGGAAGAGCTGGAAGAAAAGTACACAGAACAAAGTCCAAGTGTGGGGACTCTATTAGCTAACAATAAGGACACTTTTGGATTTTCACAAGCTCCAGACAATCCAGAGCCTGCCCATGACCAGAAGATTGAGTTGAAACCTCTCCCTCCACATCTCAAATATGCTTATCTTGAAGAAGGGCAGAAGTTTCCAGTTATTATTGCACATGATCTCACTCCTGAATAGGAAGAGCAGCTACTTAATGTGCTGAGGAAGCACAAGAAAGTAATTGGGTGGAGTTTGGTAGACATCGTAGGCATCAACCCTCAAGTATGTGAGCACAGAATATTTTTAGAGGAAGGAGCAAGACCTGTCCGCCAACCCCAAAGAAGACTGAATCCCACTATTTTGGAAGTTGTCAAAAAGGAAGTGACCAGACTATTGGAAGCGGGTATCATTTATCCCATTTGAGACAGTGAATGGGTTAGCCCAGTACAAGTGGTGCCCAAGAAGTCTGGAGTCACTACAGTGAAGAACGAGCATGGAGAGCTCATAGCGACCAGAGTACAGAACGCTTGGAGAGTCTGCATTGATTACAGGCGTCTCAACTAAGCTACTCGCAAGGATCACTACCCTCTTCCATTCATTGATCAAATGCTGGATCGCTTGTCAAGTAAATCACATTATTGCTTTTTAGATGGTTACACAGGTTATTTCCAGATTCATATAGCTCCTGAGGATAAGGAAAAGACTACTTTTACATGTCCTTTTGGGACTTATGCTTACAAGAGAATGCCCTTTGGCTTGTGCAATGCACCAGCTACTTTTCAGAGGTGCATGAGTCTTTTTTCTGATCTCATTGAGGACTGTATGGAAGTCTTTATGGATGATTTTAGCGTTTATGGTGATTCTTTTAGCCTTTGCTTAGATGGATTATCTAGAGTATTAGATATATGTGTCAATACAAACCTTGTATTAAATTTTAAAAAATGTCATTTTATGGTTAAACAAGGGATTGTATTAGGACATGTTGTATCTAATACTGGTATTTCTGTAGACCCAGCAAAGGTGAATGTTATTTCCAGTTTACCTTACCCCTCCTCTGTGAAGGAAGTCCATTCGTTCCTTGGCCATGCAGGTTTTTACAGGAGATTTATTAAGGACTTCAGTAAGGTAGCACTTCACTTATCCAGATTGCTGCAGAAGGATATTGAGTTCGAGTTCAGTGAGAATTGTAAGCAAGCGTTCGATAAGCTGAAGACCAACCTGACTCAAGCTCCCATTGTGAGAGGACCAAACTGGAGCCAGCCATTTGAAATCATGTGCAATGCTTCCAACCATGCAGTAGGAGCAGCGCTGGCTCAACGTGAAGGTAAGGATCCTTTTGTTATTGCTTATGCGTCTAAAACTTTAGACGCTGCCTAGTCCAATTATACTACTACTGAGAAAGAGCTTCTTGCTATTGTTTTTGCTCTGGATAAATTCCGAGCTTATCTACTTGGTACTAGAGTAGTAGTGTATTCGGACCATGCGGCTTTGAAGTATCTATTAGCTAAAAAGGAGTCCAAACCAAGGCTCATACGTTGGATATTGCTTTTACAAGAATTTGATTTATAAATAAATGATAGGAGTGGTAATCAGAATCTAGTGGCAGACCACTTGAGTCGCCTTGAGTACATTAAGGATGATTCTACTCCTATAGATGATAATTTTCCATTTGATAACCTGCAAGCAGTATCTGAGGTAGCTCCTTGGTACGCACCTGTAGCTAATTATCTAGTTAGCCGCACATTTCCTCCACATTTTTCTAAGCATCAAAGGGACAAGCTGAAAAGCGAGTCTAAATATTATATATGGGATGACCCATATTTGTGGAGATGTGGTGCTGATCAGGTAATTAAACGTTGTGTACCTCAATCAGAATTCCAGTCCATTTTGGAGGCCTGTCACTCATCTGAGAGTGGAGGACATTTTGGCCCTCAAAGAACAGCTAGAAAGATCTTAGACTGTGGATTCTGGTGGCCTACTCTTTTTAGAGACGCTGCTGAATTTTGTAGATCTTATCTTCCATGCCAAAAATTTGGTAATATATCCAGGAGGGATGAGATGCCTCAACAATTTATGCTTTTTTGTGAAATTTTTGATGTTTGGGGCATTGACTTCATGGGTCCGTTCCCAAATTCTAATGGTCAATTTTATATATTGTTAACTGTGGATTATGTTTCCAAGTGGGTGGAAACAATTCCCACCCGCACTGATGATGCTAACACTGTTGTTTCCTTTGTGAGAAACCATATTATTTGCCGCTTTGGATCACCACGAGCAATCGTGAGCGATCAAGGCACCCATTTCTGTAACAGGAGACTAAGAGGATTGATGAAGAAGCATGGGATAATTCATAAGGTTGCAACAACATACCATCCTCAGACCAATGGGCAAGCCGAGGTGTCAAACAGAGAGATAAAGTGTATCTTGCAGAAGATAGTCAAACCTCATAGAAAAGACTGGAGCACCAGGCTGCAAGATGCACTATGGGCATACAGGACAGCATACAAAACACCCATTGGAATGAGCCCTTTCTGCTTAGTTTATGGAAAAGCTTGTCATCTCCCAGTTGAAGTAGAGCACAGAGCCTTTTGGGCAGTCAAGGAGTGCAACATGGGAATTGAGCAAGCTGGAGCTGAAAGGAAGTTGCAACTGCAAGAACTGGAGAGCCTTCGCCTAAAAGCTTATGAGAACTCAAGAATATACAAGGAAAAGATGAAGGCTGTACATGATCAGCACATTAGGAGGAAAGAGTTCCAACCTGGGGATTTAGTCCTCCTTTACAAATCCTGACTAAGACTCATGCCAGGCAAGTTGAGATCGAGATGGGAAGCTCCATACAGAGTAGAGAAGGCCGAACCATACGGAGTTTATCACCTAAGCCACCTTTCACACTTTGAACTTATTAAAGTTAATGGACAACGTCTGAAGCTGTACCATGGAGAGAAGCTGCAGAAAAATAAGGAGCTTGAGATCTTCCTCTTGGAAGATCCCCACAGGCCAGAAGATTGAGCTACTGGAGCGTCCAACTTACGGACGTTAAAGCAAAGTGCTAGGTGGGAGACAACCCACCATGGTATGACAATACTTTTCTTTCTATCTTTAGTTTTTCCTAGTCAATAACTCTTCTCTTTCTTAGCACCTTCATGCATCTGCATTCGCATTATATATATATATATATATATATATATATATATATATATATATATAACAAGAGCTGCGCGACGCGACCGCATCAGCGACGTGTCCGCGTCGCAAGAAGAGGTGAGAAAATAAAAAGCGTACAGAGAGTCACGCCGGAGCATGATTGGAGGCATGCCAATGGCACAAATCATCCCACGCGACCGCGTCACTGGCACGTCCGCGTCACATGGAATTCCTGGCCTTCCACGCGATCGCATGCCCCACCTGGCTGCGTGCCCTGGATTTCGACGTAAAAGGGTGCACAACCAAATATTGTGCTGGAGTGGTGCTGGATTGGTGCTGAACGCACAATTCTACCCACGGGACCGCGTCACATTTCTCTAAAAGCCCACTGACGCGATCGCATGCCCCACGCGATCGCGTCACCCCAATTTTGGCAAATTTATCAATTTGAATAGAGAGTTGTGCGGCCGCGAGGCTGTACTCGCGCCAGAAGCACAATATGGGTCACGCGACCGCGTGACTGACGCGACCGCGTCATCTACCTTACAGCCGCGTCGCTTGCGCCGCACAGCTCCACCAAAACTGCCAAATTATCTTATCTTTCTCTCTTCCAAATCCTAATTTTTCTTTTCCCTCCTTATTTCTCCCTTCTCCCTTCTCCATTCTATCCCATCCTTCACTCTCTCTTTCTCTCACCTCCATTAACAAGGTTTTCTTTTCTTCTTTCCTTCTTCCCTTTTTATCATTCTTCTTATTTTAGATGTTATTTTCTTTTCTTTTCTTTTTCTTTTCTTTATCATTATTTTCTTTCTTCTTCTTTCCTTTTTACATGGTGCTAGCATATTTATTTGAGCCATCATTCCTCATTATTTGCTTGTGGATTATTGTAAATTGTTTGGCACTTATATCTTATTCTCACAAAAGGATTGCTTGCATGTTTACTTTAATACTTTCTATGCCTTATTTACCATGCATGCTATGTGTTTGTGAAAAGGCCCATATGGCATCATGCACTTTTCTACATTATCCTATTCTACTACTCCATGCATGTTTTTCACAAAAATTCCTTTACTATTTTATTAATCCAATTTAATTGCCAATACAAATTGTTAATTTGTTACGAAGTGATGCTTGATCTATGCTACTCATGCCCTTGCCGGCATGCCAATAATCATCTTGCATCTACTTCCCTTTTTATGCACCTATCCTATTTCCTTTCTTGATCTTTTCACATGTTGTCTAGACCATGTGTTTATTTCATTCATCTTCACCGTGCACTATTTATTACCCACTCCATCTCCTTCCTTGCTTTGTTTCTTTGGATCTAACTTACTTTCTCTTCCCTTTTTCAGAATGGCCACCAAGAAAGGCAAAGAGAAGGCTACCCCTAAACCCACAGCAAGGAAAGGAACGAAGAGAGTATTAGTGGCAGAACCTTCTTCAACTGCAGTCAAGCCCTCAACAAAGAGAATTAAAAGGATTATCAAGGTTGATGAAAAGGAACGAGCCTTCCCAGCTAAGGACACTACACGATTCCCAAATCGCTACTGTGAGCAGATGTTTCCTATTATGGCAGCTCGAAATTACAACAACGAACACCTTCTTATCCTTCCGCCTCATATCGCTGAATTTGTTGAGCCACAAATTGCACATAGACATTGGGGATTTTTATTGAGACAGCCATGACAGGTTAATCTTTCTTGGGTTGTTGAGTTCTACTCCAACTTCCACTTGCCGACTCTGCAGTCCATCTATTTACGCCAGAAGCAAGTCCCCATTACAGAAGAAGCCATACAGCAAGCCTTAGATCTCCCACCTGCTCCAGAAGGATTGGACGCTTTTCAGAAAGCCGCAACTAAGTGCCAGGCATACACTTTTGACTGGGACGCTGTTCTCAGAGTTATTGCTCGCCCTGGCAGCAAATGGATCTTCGGATACCATCGTTCCCGTCCTAAGGGAATCTCAGCTTCTGCCCTTACCTTTGAGGCTCACGTATGGGCACAGATCATGTCCCATTACGTCTTCCCGAGTACTCATGAGTCCTCCTTCATCGCAGACATGGCCGTTCTACTATGGTGCATCCTCACAGACCAGCCTCTCAATTTACCGCGACATATCTGGAATGCTATTGAAGATGTGCAGATCACAGGCAACCTACCTTTTCCCGTATTGGTCTCTGATCTCATCTCAGCAGCCGGAGTATCCTACAGAGCTGGGGACACCAAAGCCATTCTTCCACGGGATGATCAATATATTCCTAACGAAAAATATCTCAGGCCACAACTTGCCACTAACAGCCAATCCACAGAGGATGCTGCAGCTCCTCCACCATCTACCAGTCAACTGCTACATCAGATACTGAAGCAGTTGGACCAACATGAAAAGAAAGCAAAGCTCCGTGAGCGCCGCAACCAACGCCGATTCAAACACCTCGGGGAGCTGCTTCGAGGAGATTGTAGAGACTCAGACACCCCGGACTCCACGTCCTTCACCAGCACAGGGAGCCATGACGGCCCCGACTGTGGAGACACTGCCACCAGCCCACCATTGTTCCTGATAGATGGCACTGAGGATGGTGCAAAGCCTTAAGTGTGGGGAGGTCGGTCAGTACCTGACTTCCGGAGGTAAATTCTCTTCCCTAGCACCAATAAATTAGGATATTTTAGTTAGATTTTCTTTTTCTTAGAATAGGTTAGTTGCATGCATGTTCTACTTGATTGAAAAGACAATAAGTTTCTTCAAAAAAAATATCTTTAGAACAAAATTTCACTAATTCTGATCCTAATTTTTAGGATAAATCTGCTTGAAGTTGTATTTAGAACATGATTTTTGAGCTAAAGAACACACAACCTGTGAAAATTTGAGCCTTTATGCATGGTTACATTATTTAACCATAATTATTTTATTCTTGTGTATTTACTTCTCTATGATTGTAATCTATATTTTGTCTCATCCTATATGTCCAATAGTTATTATGTTTATATGCTTGCATGTGATTGAGGCCATTATTTGTTTAAACTCACTTATCCAAATTAAGCCTACCCTTTTTAATTACCTTTGTTAACCACTTTGAGCCTTAAAATCCCATTTGTTCTGTATTTTACCACATTACTAGCCTTAAGCGGAAAAACAATTGTATATCCCAAATTGAATCTTTGGTTAGCTTAAGATAGAATTGTGTATGCTAGTTAAGTATGGGAATTTGTGGGAACAAAAATTATTAAGGGAATGTGTCATGATAATATAATGGGAATTTGGGTACCTACTCATGTGAAGCTATAAGAATTACAAATCTATGTGCATTGATAAGCTATGTTTATTTTTTTATATATAAAAAAATTAAATCAATAAATGAATAAGGGGACAAAATTACCCCAATGTTAAATTAAAAATTCAAAGAACAATGCACATATGATAAAAAAAAATTTGATACATGAGTATGGAAGGTAAAAGGGAATTCTAGGTAGCTAGGTATGAATTCTAAAGTTATATAAAATATATAGGTTGGGTTAAAGCTGGGTTAATTAAAGATTCAATTTATAAGCTCACTTAACCATATATATATCCCTATCCTTACCTTGGCCCCATTACAACCTTAAAAAGACCTCATGATGTTTGCATTGGCATATTAACTGTTGTTGATTGGTTAGGAGAAAAACAAAAGTTAGAGAGCATAATTAGAGAAGGATAGAGTGATTACCCTATACACTAGAGGGATTAGAGCGTATATACATCATCAGTGAGGGTTCTATGCTTAAATTTTCATGTCCCCTGCTTTCATGAGTTATCTTTTTGCACTTTTATCTGTTTTACTGTATAGTGATAGAATTAATGGAATTTGATTTGTAATTATTTTGAAGAGCTTATTTACTTTTGATCAAGTGGGCAAGAATCATATAGTTGCATTTGTATATATATAGGTTTTATTGCATTGCATGAATTTCTACATGTTCATACTCATTTATCTTATCTCCTTCAATTAAGCATGAGGACATGCTAATGTTTAAGTGTGGGGAGGTTGATAAACCACTATTTTATGGTTTATATTGTGTATAATTATGTGGTTTTATCACGATCCTTACCCACTTATTCATTAATTTAGCATGCATTTATATTTCCTTCCTGAAATTATTACATGGTTGAAAACTGCTTCCTAGAGACTTTTTATTATGCATTTTAGTTCTCCTTTATCCCATTCGATGCCGTGATCTGTGTGTTAAGTGTTTCAGGCTTTATAGGGCATGGATGAGTTGGAGATTGGAAGGGAAGCTAGCAAAAATGGAAGGAACACAAGAAATTGAGGAGACAACCAGTGAGAAGTGACATGGCCGCATGGCTCACGCGTTCGCGCGGAAGAGGAGAAATCGCGGTGACGCGGCCGCATGGCTCACGCGACCGCGCGGAAAGGAAAAACACGAATGACGCGTCCACATGGACGACGTGATCGCGTGACATACGCGATCTGCATAATCTGCAGATTTCGCTGGGGGCGATTTTGGGCCCTGTTTTGACCTAGTTCTCGGCCCAGAACAGCAGACTAGAGCCAGAAAACATGCAGAAACGAAGAACAATTTTCATTCTACACAATTTTGAGTTTTTAGATCTAGTTTTACTCCTCCTCTAGGTTTTCTCTCTACACAATTGATACTCTTAGGATATTATTTTTCTACTACTTTTGCATTGGGATATTGAGAAGAGTCATTACCTCATCAAGACTTCGTCATTCTAGTTCGTTTTCTTTGCTTGGCTTTACTCTTCCATGTCCTTTGCTTTGTTAATTTTACCATTGGAATATTATTAGGATTTATTCAATATAAGGATTATTCTTATTTTAATTGGATTATTTTTTATTTCTATTTACAATGTCTTTCTTTAATTTCTTCTCATATGTTATGAATTTTGCATTCACAATGAGCGAGTAGTTCCCTAACTTGATGGGGAGTTGATTGAAAGGAACCAATTGAGTTGGAAGGCTTGAAAGAAAGATTGTAATTGGGTTTACTATTGGATTGCCTTCTAGTCACTAACACCAATCCCTTTTGATTAAGTGGGTTGCAATTTGTGAACAGACGTAGCATTCCAACCTGTTTGATTTTCCTTTGCCTAGTAAAGGATAACAAAACAAAATAACTTTAATTATCAATTAATCTTGAGAGCATTCCAACTATAATAGGGATTCCAACTAATCAACTCCCAGTCAAGGCTTTTATTTACATTATTCAAATTCATCAATTTAATTTCCTGTTATTCAACTCAAACCTTTTTGAAAATATCTGATTAATAAAATAGCACACCTTTCTGCAACTCGTTGGGAGACGACCTGGGATTCATACTCCCAGTATTTAAAATTTGAATTTATGTGACATATTTCTAAATTGATAAGTGGATTTCCGGTGAGTTAAGAACTATACTTGCAACGTACACATTTTAATAATTTTTAATTCACCAATTTTCGCTGCATCAGCCAACTTTGGCCACCAACGTTGCTTCCTCTGCCTCTTTCTTGCCATTCTTCTTGTCATTCTGGGCGTTTAACGCCAGGATAACACCAAGGAGGTAAATTTGTTTTCAATTCAAATTTTTTTCAATTTTTCAGGTTTTAAAACTAATTTCTCAAAATCTTATCTTTTTCATATCCTCTCTTATCAATCATATCTTTTTCAAAATCAAATCTTTTCATTTTTCTTTTAATATTTTCGAAAATCCTTGCCAACAATTAATGTTAAAAAATTTCAAGTTTGTTACTTTCTTGTTAAGAAAGGTTCAATATTTAAATTTTAGAATCATATCTTTTAATTTCTTGTTAGTCAAGTCATCAATTTTAAAAATCAAATCTTTTTTTAAATCTTTTTCAATCATATCTTTTTAAAATCACATCTTTTTAAAAGCAAATTTTTTCAATCATATCTCTTTTAATTTGATTTCAAACTTTTTTTTTCTAACTTCTTATCTTTTCAAAATTATTTTCAAATCTTTTTCAACTAATCACTATTTTTTATCTTTTTCAAAACCACTTAACTACTTTTCTCTCTCCAATTTTTGAAAACCATTGACAACTTTTTCAAAATTCTTTTTAATTAACTAATTGTTTTAAACTATAATTTTTTTTAAATTTTCAAAAATTTTCTCTCTCTCATCTCTTTCTATTTAATCATTAACATTTATCCTCCTTTAATAATTCGGACCCCCTACCTCTCTATAAGTTTGAATTCTTCTCTCTACTTCATCCTTCTATTATTCTTTTTCTCTGACACATCAAGAAATCTCTATACTGTGACATAGAGCATTCCATACTTTCTTTGTTTTTTTCTCTTTCATATGAGCAGGAACAAAGATAAAGGCATTCTTGTTGAAGCTGATCCTGAACCTGAAAGGACTCTGAAGAGGAAGCTAAGAGTAGCTAAAGCACAACACTCTAAAGAGGACCTGACATAAATTTTCGAAAAGGAAGCAGACAAAGCAGCCATGGCCGAACCCAACAACAACAATGCAAGGAAGGTGCTTGGTGACTTTACTGTACTAACTCCCGACTTCTATGGGAGAAGCACCTCTATTCCTGCCATTGGAGCAAATAACTTTGAGCTTAAGCCTCAATTAATTTTTCTAATGCAACAGAATTGCAAGTTTCAGGAACTTCCATTGGAAGATCCTCATCAGTTCTTGGCTGAATTTTTGCAAATTTGTGACACTGTTAAGACCAATGAAGTTGATCCCGAGGTCTACAAACTTATGCTTTTCCCTTTTGCTGTAAGAGACAGAGCTAGTATATGGTTGAACTCACAACCTAGAGATAGCCTAAACTCTTAGGAAAAGCTGGTCAATGCCTTCTTAGCTAAATTCTTTCCACCTCAAAAGATGAGTAAGCTTAGAGTGGAAGTTCAATCCTTCAAACAGAAGGAAGGTGAATCCCTCTATGAAGCTTGGGAAAGATACAAGCAATTGATCAGAAGGTGTCCGTCTGACATGCTTTCAGAATGGAGCATCATAGGTATCTTCTATGATGGTCTGTATGAGTTATCCAAGATGTCATTAGACCATTCTGCAGGCGGATCTATTCATCTGAAGAAAATACCTACAGAATCCCATGAACTCATTGAAATGGTTGCAAATAACCAGTTCATGTACACTTCTAAAAGAAATCTTGTGAACAATGGGACAACTCAGAAGAAAGGAGTTCTTGAGATTGATACTCTGAATGCCATATTGGCTCAGAATAAATTATTGACTCAGAAAGTCAATATGATTTCTCAGAGTCTGACTGGATTGCAAGCTGCATCCGGCAGTACTAAAGAAGCGTCTTCTGAAGGAGAAGCTTATGACCCTGAGAATCCTGCAATGGAAGAGGTGAATTACATGGGAGAACCCTATGGAAACACCTACAATTCTTCATGGAGGAATCATCCTAATTTCTCATGGAAAGATCAACAGAAGCCTCAACAACGCTTCAATAACAATAATGGTGGGAGAAACAGGTTTGGCAATAGCAAACCTTTCCCATCATCTTCTCAGCAACAGACAGAGAATTCTGAGTAGAGATTCTCTAGCTTAGCAAACATAGTCTCTGATCTATCTAAGACCACCCTCAGTTTCATGACTGAGGCGCGGTCCTCCATTAGAAATTTGGAGGCACAAGTGGGTCAGCTGAGTAAAAGAGTTACTGAAACTCCTCCTAGCACTCTCCCAAGTAATACAGAAGAGAATCCAAAAAGAGAGTGCAAGGCCATCCACAAGTCCAACATGGCCGAACCTGTAGAGGAGGAAAAGTGATGAGCGGATAATTTATACGCTTTTTGACACTGTTTTTAGTATGTTTTTAGTACATTTTAGTTAGTTTTTAGTATGTTTTTATTAGTTTATATTTAAAATTCACTTTTCTGGGCTTTACTATGAGTTTGTGTATTTTTCTGTGATTTCAGGTAATTTCTGGCTAAAATTGAGGGACCTGAGCAAAAATCTGATTCAGAGGCTGAAAAAGAACTGCAGATGCTGTTGGATTCTGACCTCCCTACACTCGAAGTAGATTTTCTGGAGCTACAGAAGCCCAATTGGCACGCTCTCAATTTCTTTGAAAAGTAGACATCCTGGGCTTTCCAGCAATGTATAATAGTCCATACTTTTCCCGAGATTTGATGGCCCAAACCGGCGTTGCAAATCAGCTTCAGAATTCCCGGCGTTTAACGCCGGAACTGGCACAAAAATTGGAGTTAAACGCCCAAACTGGCACAAAAGTTGGCGTTTAACTCCAGGAAAAGTCTCTACACATGAAAGCTTCAATGCTCAGCCCAAGCACACACCAAGTGGACCCCGGAAGTGGATTTTTACGTCATTTACTCATTTCTGTATATCCTAGGTTACTAGTTCACTATTAGTAGGACCTTTTGACATTGTATCTTTACCTCATGACACATTACACGTTTCTTATTGTATCTTCTACGGCATGAGTCTCTAAATCCCATGGTTGGGGATGAGGAGCTCTGCTGTGTCTTGATGGATTAATGCAATTACTACTGTTTTTCATTCAATCACGCTTGCTTCTATTCTAAGATATCACTTGCTCCTAAACTTGATGAATGTGATGATCCGTAACACTCATCATCATTCTCACCTATGAACGTGTGCCTGACAACCACCTCCGTTCTACCTTAGATTGAGTAGATATCTCTTGGATTCCTTAATTAGAATCTTCGTGGTATAAGCTAGAATTGATGGCGGCATTCAAGAGAATCCGGAAGGTCTAAACCTTGTCTGTGGTATTCTGAGTAGGATTCAAGGATTGAATGACTGTGACGAGCTTCAAACTCCTGAAGGCTGGGCGTTAGTGACAGACGCAAAAGAATCATTGGATTCTATTCTAACCTGATTGAGAACCGACAGATGAATAGCCGTGCTGTGACAGAACGCGTTGAACATTTTCACTGAGAGGATGGGAGGTAGCCATTGACAACGGTGAAACCCTACATACAGCTTGCCATAGAAAGGAGCCTTGCGTGCATGAAGAAGAAGACAGTAGGAAAGCAAAGATTCAGAAGATAGAGCATCTCCAAAACCTCAACCTGTTCTCCATTATTGCAAACAAGTATTTATTTCATGTTCTTCTACTTTTCACAATTAAACCTGAGAATTATTGATATCCTGACTAAGAGTTACAAGATAACCATAGCTTGCTTCAAGCCGACAATCTCCGTGGGATCGACCCTTACTCACGTAAGGTATTACTTGGACGACCCAGTGCACTTGCTGGTTAGTTGTGCGGAATTGCAAAAGTGTGATTGCAATTTTGTGCACCAAAAAGGCAGTGATTCCTAGTGAGGAAGACCTCATGGGACATCCACTGACCACTAGAGAGTTCCTTCCTGAGGAACCAAAGGAATCTAAGGCTCATCTAGAGACCATAGAGATTCCACTAAACTTCCTATTACCATTCATGAGCTCTGAAGAGTATTCTTCTTCTGAAGAAGATGAAGTTACTACTGAAGAGCAAATTGCTCATTATCTAGGAGCAATCATGAAGCTGAATGCCAAATTATTTGGTAATGAGACTTGGAAGGATGAACCTCCATTGCTCATTAATGAACTAAATGCCTTGGCTCAGCTGAAGATACCTCAAAAGAAACCGAATCCCGAAAGGTTCTTAATACCCTGTACCATAGGCACCATGACCTTTGAGAAGGCTCTGTGTGTCCTAGGGTCAGGTATAAACCTCATGCCACTCTCTGTAATTGAGAAACTGGGAATCTTTGAGGTACAAACTGCAAAAATCTCACTAGAGATGGCAGACAAATCCTTGAAACAGGCTTATGGACTTGTAGAGGATGTTTTAGTAAAGGTTGAGGGCCTTTACATCCTTGCTGACTTCATAATCCTGGACACTACAAAGAATAAGGATGAGTCCATCATCCTTGGCAGACCCTTCTTAGCCACAACAAAAGCTGTGATTGATGTTGACAGAGGAGAGTTGGTCCTTCAAGTGAATGAGGACTACCTTGTGGTTAAGGCTCAAGGATCTCCTTCTGTACACATGGAGAAGAAGCATGAAAAGCTTATTTCAATACAGAGTCAAACAAAGCCCCCACATTCAAACTCTAAGTTTGATGTTGGGAGGCCCCAACCATGCTTTGAGCATCTGTCAGGCTCCATGAGAGCTCACTGTCAAGCTATTGACATTAAAGAAGCGCTTATTGGTAGGCAACCCAATTTTTATTTATCTATGTTAAATTTCCATTTTCCATTGTTATTTTACGTTTTCTTTAGATTGATGATCATGTGGAGTCACAAAAACAACTGCAAAAATCAAAGCACATTCAAAAACAGCATTAAAATAGCACACCCTGGAGGAGGAGCTTACTGGCGTTTAAATGCCAGTAAGGGTAGCAGAATGGGTGTTAAATGCCCAGTCTGGCACCATTTTGGGTGTTTAACGCCAGAAAAGGGCACCAGACTGGCGTTTAACACCAGAAATAGGCACCAAAATGGCGTTTAATGCCAGAAATGGACACCAAGCTGGTGTTAAACGCCAGAAAGAGAAGAAAAGCTGGTGTTAAACGCCAGAGATGGGCAGTAACCTGGTGTTTAACGCCAGGATTAACACTTAGAGGGCATTTACACACCAGAATGGTGTAAGGATGAGGAATTCTTAACACCTCAGGATCTATGGACCCCACAGGATCCCCACCTACCTCAACTCACTCTATCTCTTCTTCACACATTCCAATAACAGCCTTTCCTATCACCTCTTCACCACTCACATCCACCCATTCTTCCCAAAAAAAACCCCACCTACCTCCACCATTCAAAATTCAAAAACTTTCCCTCCCAAACCCAACCCTCACACACGGACACCCCTCTCTTCCACGCCTATATAAACCCCTCATCACTCCTTCATTTTCACACATCATATACATTTTTCTTCTCCTTGGCCAAACCTTTCTTCACCCTCCTTCTCCTCTATTTCTTCTTCCTCTCCGTCCTTCTTTCTTCCTTTGCTCAACGACGAGAAAACTTTTTAAATTTGGTGTGGTAAAAGCGTTACTTTTTGTTTTTCCATAACCATTTATGTCACCTAAGGCCGCAGAAACTTCTAGAAAGAGGAAAGGGAAGGCAAAAGCTTCCACCTCTGAGTCATGGGAGATGGAGAGATTCATCTCAAAGGTCCATCAAGACCATTTTTATGAAGTTGTGGCCAAGAAGAAGGTGATCCCTGAGGTCCCTTTCATGCTCAAAAGGAATGAGAATTCGGAGATCCGACATGAGATTCGAAGAAGAGGTTGGGAAGTTCTCACCAACCCCATTCAACAAGTTGAAATCTTAATGGTTCAAGAGTTCTATGCTAATGCATGGATCATTAAGAACCATGATCAAAGTGTGAACCCGAACCCAAAGAATTGGCTTCCCATGGTTCGGGGGAAATACTTAAATTTCAGTCCGAAAAATGTAAGATTGGCATTCAACTTGCCAATGATGCAAGGAGATGCACGCCCCTACACTAGAAGGGTCAACTTTGATCAAACGTTGGACCAAGTCCTCAGGGACATATGTGTAGAAGGAGTTCAGTGGAAAAGAGACTCCAAAGGCAAGCCGGTTCAATTGAGAAGGCATGACCTTAAACCCGTGGCTAGAGGATGGTTGGAATTCATCCAACGCTCCATCATTCCTACTAGCAACCAATCTGAAGTGACTGTAGATCGGGCTATCATGATTGATGAGCGGATAATTTATACGCTTTTTGGCATTGTTTTTAGGTAGTTTTTAGTAAGTTCAAGCTACTTTTCGGGATGTTTTCATTAGTTTTTATGTTAAATTCACATTTCTGGACTTTACTATGAGTTTGTGTGTTTTTCTATGATTTCAGGTAATTTCTGGCTGAAATTGAGGGACTTGAGCAAAACTCTGAAAAAGGCTGACAAAAGGACTGCTGATGCTGTTGGAATCTGACCTCCCTGCACTCAAAATGGATTTTCTGGAGCTACAGAACTCCAAATGGCGCGCTCTCAACGGCGTTGGAAAGTAGACATCCAGAGCTTTCCAGCAATATATAATAGTCCATACTTTATTCGGACTTTGACGACGTAACTTGGCGTTGAACGCCAAGTACATGCTGCTGTCTGGAGTTAAACGCCAGAAAAACGTCATGATCCGGAGTTGAACGCCCAAAACACGTCATAACTCGGAGTTCAACTCCAAGAGAAGCCTCAGCTCGTGGATTGATCAAGCTCAGCCCAAACATACACCAAGTGGGCCCCGGAAGTGGATTTATACATCAATTACTTACTCATGTAAACCCTAGGAGCTAGTTTATTATAAATAGAACATTTAACTAATGTATTTGACATCTTGGTTTTAATCTCTGGACGCCTAGTCCTTAGACCTTGGGGGCTGGCCTCTCGGCCATGCCTGAACCTTTCACTTATGTATTTTCAACGGTGGAGTTTCTGCACACCATAGATTAAGGGTGTGGAGCTCTGCTGTACCTCAAGTTTCAATACAATTACTATTACTTTCAATTCAATTCTCTTTTATTCTTATTCCAAGATATACGCTACACTTAACTTTGATGAATGTGATGATCCGTGACACTCATCATCATTCTCACCTATGAACGCGCGTGACTGACAACCACTTCCGTTCTACTCTAGGCCGGGTGCATATCTCTTAGATTCCCCAACAGAATCTTCGTGGTATAAGTTAGATAGATGGCGGCATTCATGAGGATCCGGAAAGTCTAAACCTTGTCTATGGTATTCCGAGTAGGATTCTAGGATTGAATGACTGTGACGAGCTTCAAACTCCTGAAGGCTGGGCGTGATGACAAGCGCAAAAGAATCAATGGATTCTATTCCAACCTGATTGAGAACCGACAGATGATTAGCCATGCGAGTGACAGCCGCAGAGGACCATTTTCACTGAGAGGATGGGATGTAGCCACTGACAACGGTGATGCCCTACATACAGCTTGCCATGGAAAGGAGTAAGAAGGATCGGATGAAAGCAATGAGGAAAGTAGAGATTCAAGAGGAGCACAGCATCTCCATACACCTATCTGAAATTCCCACTATTGATTTACATAAGTATTTCTATCCCTTTTTATTTTCTGTTTATTATTTATTTTAGAAAATCCATAATCAATTGGTTTAATCTGCCTAACTGAGATTTACAAGGTGACCATAGCTTGCTTCATACCAACAATCTCTGTGGGATCGACCCTTACTCACGTAAGGTATTACTTGGATGACCCAGTACACTTGCTGGTTAAGTTGAACGGAGTTGTGGAAAGAAAATGCTTCTCTAACAGTGCCTGGAACTCTTGTATCACAATTTCGTCCACCAAGTTTTTGGCGCCATTGCCGGGGAACAATCAATTTCGAACAACAATTCAAACAATTGTTTCCAACCCACAATGGTGCCAAGTTTTTAATCCGGCAACAACACCAAGTTTTTGGCGCCGTTGCCGGGGATTGTTCGAGTATGGACAACTGACGGTTCATCTTGTTGCTCAGATTAGGTAATTTTTATTTTATAAAAAAAAAATTTCGAAAATCTTTTCAAAATCTTCTCCCTATTTTCAAAAATTATTCAAAAAAAAAAATTTTTTTACTATGCATTCTGGAGCTTCATGAAGCATGTTGAAGCCTGGCTGGCTGTAAAGCCATGTCTAAATTCTTTTGGACTGAGGCTTCCTCTTCACATGCTTGAACTATGTATTCTAAAGCTTGGCTGGCCATTGGCCATGTCTAGTGTTTTGGACTGGAGCTTTCATTGAAAGCTTGGCTGGCTATTAAGCCATGTCTAATTCCTGGACCGGAACTTTAGACTAACATTGCATGATTCCTGGAATTCATATTAAAAATTTTGAATTTTTTATTTTCCTTTTCTTATATGTTTTTCGAAAAAATCAAATAAAATACAAAAAAAATTAGAAAATCATAAAAATCAAAAATATTTTGTGTTTCTTGTTTGAGTTTTGTGTCAAGTCATAAGTTTGGTGTCAATTGCATGTTCATCTTTTTCTTGCATAAAATTTTCGAAAAACTCATGCATTCATAGTGTTCATCATGATCTTCAAGTTGTTCTTGATGAACTTTCTTGTTTGATCTTCATATTTTCTTGTTTTGTGTTGTGTGGTGTTTTTCATATGCATTCTTGCATTCATAGAGTCTAAACATGAAAAATTTCTAAGTTTGGTGTCTTGCATGTTTTCTTTACATTGAAAATTTTTCAAAAATATGTTCTTGATGTTCATCATAATCTTCAAAGTGTTCTTGGTGTTCATCTTGACATTCATAGTGTTCTTGCATGCATCATGTGTTTTGATCCAAAATTTTCATGCATTGAGTATTTTTAGTGTTTTTCTCTCTCATCAAAAAAAAAAATTTTTTTTCAAAAATCAAAAAAATATCTTATCTTTTTAAATCTTATCTTTTTAAAATCTTTTTCAAAAATCATATCTTTTCCATCTTTTCATCATTTTCGAAAATTTCAAAAATCTTTTTCAAAATATTTTCAAAATCTTTTTCTTATCTTTACATCATATTTTCGAAAATTGCATCAAAAATTAATGTTTTGATTCAAAAATTTCAAGTTTGTTACTTTCTTGTTAAGAAAGATTCAAATTTTAAGTTCTAGAATCATATCTTGTGATTTCTTGTGAGTCAAGTCATTAATTGTGATTTTAAAATTCAAATCTTTTTCAAAACTAATTTCAATCTTATCTTTTCAAAACCATATTTTTTAAATCATATCTTTTATATCATATCTTTTTCAAAATTTTATCTTTTTCAAAAAAAAAAAAATTTGATTTTAAAATATCTTTTCTAACTTCTTATCTTCTTATCTTTTCAAAATTGATTTTAATATCTTTTTCAACTAACTAATTAATTTTTTGTTTGTTTCTTATCTTTTTCAAAACCACCTAACTACTTTTCCCTCTCTAATTTTCGAAAATACCTCCCTCTTTTTTTTAAAAATTCTTTTTAATTAATTAATTGTTTTAAATTTTAAATTTAATTATATCTTATCTTTAATTTTCGAAAATCACTAACCCATTTTTCAAAATTATTTTTGAATTTCTCTCCCCCTCATCTCTTTCTATTTATTTTATTTATTTACTAACATTTCTCTTCACCTCTCTTCATCTCCAATCACTGCCTCTATCCTCACCATTGTGATTGGATTCTCCACTTTTATTCCTTTCTTCTTCTACTAACAATAAGGAACCTCTTTACTGTGACATAGAGGATTCCTCTTTCTTTTCTTGTTCTCTTCTTCCCTATATGAGCAGGAACAAGGAAAAAGGCTTGCAAAAAAAAAAAAAAACTGGCGAGCAATATTTTAAGTTTGGTGTGGTAAAAGCATAGCTTTTTGCTTTTCCATTACCATTAATGGCACCTAAAGCCAGAGAAGCCTCAAAGGGAAGACAAAAAAAGCTTCCACCTCTGAGTCATGGGAGATGGAAAGACTAATATAAGCCGTCATAGCTCAGTGGTAGAACATGTGGCTGCAAATCAAGAGATTCCTGAGATACCTCAGGGAATAAGTTGTCCTCCACACAAATATTGGAAACAACTAAGGGAGGAACACCAAAATTACTAGGAATCATTCAAAAGAAGCAAGGAAGAGACATAGAGGAGCTCAAAGAGCACCATTGGTTCTTCAAGAAGGCGCCACCCTCACTCAGGTGGATTCATTCCTTGTTCTTATTTCTTTCTGCTTTTCGGTTTTTAATGCTGTGTTTATCTATGTTTTGTGTCTTTATTTCATGATCATTAGTATGTAACCATGCCTTAAAGCTATGAATAAATTCCATTAATCCTTCACTTCTCTTAAAAGAAAAATGTTTTAATTCAAAAGAACAAGAAGTACATAAATTTCGAAAATAGCTCTTGAATTTAGTTTAATTATATTGATGTGGTGACAATTCTTTTTGTTTTCTGAATGAATGCTTGAACAGTGCATATGTCTTTTGATCTTGTTGTTTATGAATGTTAAAACTGTTGGCTCTTGAAAGAATGATGAACAAAGAGAAATGTTATTAATGATCTGAAAAATCATGAAATTGATTCTTGAAGCAAGAAAAAGCAGTGAATGGCGAAAAAAAAATAGAAAGAAAAAGAAAAAGCAAGCAGAAAAAGCCAGTAGCCCTTAAAACCAAAAGGCAAGGGTAAAAAGGATCCAAGGCTTTGAGCATCAATGGATAGGAGGGCCCAAGGAAATAAAATCCAGGCCTAAGCGGCTAAATCAAGCTGTCCCTAACCATGTGCTTGTGTCATGAAGGTCCAAGTGAAAAGCTTGAGACTGAGTGGTTAAAGTCGTGATCCAAAGCAAAAGAGTGTGCTTAAGAGCTCTGGACACCACTAACTGGGGACTCTAGCAAAGCTGAGTCACAATCTGAAAAGGTTCACCCAGTTATGTGTCTGTGGCATTAATGTATCCGGTGGTAATACTGGAAAACAAAGTGCTTAGGGCCACGGCCAAGACTCAAAAAAGTAGCTGTGTTCAAGAATCAACATACTTAACTAGGAGAATCAATAACACTATCCGAGATTCTAAGTTCCTAGAGAAGCCAATCATTCTAAACTTCAAAGGAAAAAGTGAGATGCCAAAACTGTTCAGAAGCAAAAAGCTACAAGTCCCGCTCATCTAATTATAATTAATATTCATTGATATTCTGGAATTTATAGTATATTCTCTTCTTTTTATCCTATTTGATTTTCAGTTGCTTGGGGACAAGCAACAATTTAAGTTTGGTGTTGTGATGAGCGGATAATTTATACGCTTTTTGGCATTGTTTTTAGGTAGTTTTTAGTAAGTTCAAGCTACTTTTAGGGATGTTTTCATTAGTTTTTATGTTAAATTCACATTTCTGGACTTTACTATGAGTTTGTGTGTTTTTCTGTGATTTCAGGTAATTTCTGGCTGAAATTGAGGGACTTGAGCAAAACTCTGAAAAAGGCTGCCAAAAGGACTGCTGATGCTGTTGGAATCTGACCTCCCTGCACTCAAAATGGATTTTCTGGAGCTACAGAACTCCAAATGGCGCGCTCTCAACGGCGTTGGAAAGTAGACATCCAGAGCTTTCCAGAAATATATAATAGTCCATACTTTATTCGGAATTTGACGACGTAACTTGGCGTTGAACGCCAAGTACATGCTGCTGTCTGGAGTTAAACGCCAGAAAAACGTCATGATCCGGAGTTGAACGCCCAAAACACGTCATAACTCGGAGTTCAACTCCAAGAGAAGCCTCAGCTCGTGGATTGATCAAGCTCAGCCCAAACATACACCAAGTGGGCCCCGGAAGTGGATTTATACATCAAGTACTTACTCATGTAAACCCTAGGAGCTAGTTTATTATAAATAGAACATTTAACTAATATATTTGACATCTTGGTTTTAATCTCTGGACGCCTAGTCCTTAGACCTTGGGGGCTGGCCTCTCGGCCATGCCTGAACCTTTCACTTATGTATTTTCAACGGTGGAGTTTCTGCACACCATAGATTAAGGGTGTGGAGCTCTGCTGTACCTCAAGTTTCAATACAATTACTATTACTTTCAATTCAATTCTCTTTTATTCTTATTCCAAGATATACGCTACACTTAACTTTGATGAATGTGATGATCCGTGACACTCATCATCATTCTCACCTATGAACGCGCGTGACTGACAACCACTTCCGTTCTACTCTAGGCCGGGTGCATATCTCTTAGATTCCCCAACAGAATCTTCGTGGTATAAGTTAGATAGATGGCGGCATTCATGAGGATCCGGAAAGTCTAAACCTTGTCTATGGTATTCCGAGTAGGATTCTAGGATTGAATGACTGTGACGAGCTTCAAACTCCTGAAGGCTGGGCGTGATGACAAGCGCAAAAGAATCAATGGATTCTATTCCAACCTGATTGAGAACCGACAGATGATTAGCCATGCGAGTGACAGCCGCAGAGGACCATTTTCACTGAGAGGATGGGATGTAGCCACTGACAACGGTGATGCCCTACATACAGCTTGCCATGGAAAGGAGTAAGAAGGATCGGATGAAAGCAATGAGGAAAGTAGAGATTCAAGAGGAGCACAGCATCTCCATACACCTATCTGAAATTCCCACTATTGATTTACATAAGTATTTCTATCCCTTTTTATTTTCTGTTTATTATTTATTTTAGAAAATCCATAATCAATTGGTTTAATCTGCCTAACTGAGATTTACAAGGTGACCATAGCTTGCTTCATACCAACAATCTCTGTGGGATCGACCCTTACTCACGTAAGGTATTACTTGGATGACCCAGTACACTTGCTGGTTAAGTTGAACGGAGTTGTGGAAAGAAAATGCTTCTCTAACAGTGCCTGGAACTCTTGTATCACAATTTTGTCCACCAAGTTTTTGTGTCATGAAGCGGATAATTTATATGCTTTTTGGCATTGTTTTTAGGTAGTTTTTAGTAAGTTCAAGCTACTTTTAGGGATGTTTTCATTAGTTTTTATGTTAAATTCACATTTCTGGACTTTACTATGAGTTTGTGTGTTTTTCTGTGATTTTAGGTAAATTCTGGCTGAAATTGAGGGACTTGAGCAAAACTCTGAAAAAGGCTGACAAAAAGGACTGCTGATGCTGTTGGAATCTGACCTCCCTGCACTCAAAATGGATTTTCTGGAGCTACAGAACTCCAAATGGCGTGCGCTCAACGGCGTTGGAAAGTAGACATCCAGAGCTTTCCAGCAATATATAATAGTCCATACTTTATTCGGAAATTGACGACGTAACTTGGCGTTGAACGCCAAGTTCATGCTGCTGTCTGGAGTTAAACGCCAGAAAAACGTCATGATCCGGAGTTGAACGCCCAAAACACGTCATAACTTGGAGTTCAACTCCAAGAGAAGCCTCAGCTCGTGGATTGATCAAGCTCAGCCCAAACATACACCAAGTGGGCCCCGGAAGTGGATTTATGCATCAATTACTTACTCATGTAAACCCTAGGAGCTAGTTTATTATAAATAGAACATTTAACTATTGTATTAGACATCTTTTGATCACTTTAGATCTGAGGATCAGATCTCTGGACGCCTAGTCCTTAGACCTTGGGGGCTGGCCTCTCGGCCATGCCTGAACCTTTCACTTATGTATTTTCAACGGTGGAGTTTCTACACACCATAGATTAAGGGTGTGGAGCTCTGCTGTACCTCAAGTTTCAATGACATTAAGATGATATCCTATTCAATTCTATTTATTCCTATTTCAAGATATACGCTACACTTAACTTTGATGAATGTGATGATCCGTGACACTCATCATCATTCTCACCTATGAACGCGCGTGATTGACAACCACTTCCGTTCTACTCTAGGCCGGGCGCATATCTCTTAGATTCTCCAACAGAATCTTCGTGGTATAAGTTAGATAGATGGCGGCATTCATGAGGATCCGGAAAGTCTAAACCTTGTCTATGGTATTCCGAGTAGGATTCTGGGATTGAATGACTGTGACGAGCTTCAAACTCCTGAAGGCTGGGCGTGATGACAAGCGCAAAAGAATCAATGGATTCTATTCCAACCTGATTGAGAACCGACAGATGATTAGCCATGCGAGTGACAGCCGCAGAGGACCATTTTCACTGAGAGGATAGGATGTAGCCACTGACAACGGTGATGCCCTACATATAGCTTGCCATGGAAAGGAGTAAGAAGGATCGGATGAAAGCAATGAGGAAAGTAGAGATTCAAGAGGAGCATAGCATCTCCATACACCTATCTGAAATTCCCACCATTAAATTACATAAGTACTTCTATCCGTTTTATTTATTTTATTTATCCAATTTAATTCCATTTGAATCTATGATTCCACTCATTAACTGAGATCTACAAGATGACCATAGCTTGCTTCATACCAACAATCTCCGTGGGATCGACCCTTACTCACGTAAGGTATTACTTGGACGACCCAGTGCACTTGCTGGTTAGTTGAGCGAGACTGTGAAGTTAATTTTAGACCATGGTATTGTGCACCAAGTTTTTGGAGCCATTACCGAGGAATATTATTCGAGTTGTGTGAAAGTATAAATCACAATTTCGCCCACCAATGATCCATAGCATCATGATTGGAGAGGAAGTAGAAGTTCATGAGGTCATATCTCTAGAACTCTACAAAGTGGCTGACAAAACCTCCACCTTGGTAAGGTTAGCCTTTCCTCATCTCATCTATCACCTATGCAATTTAGCTGGAATTGTCATAGAGGAAGACACCCTCATTGAAGAGGACAAGCCCATCACTAAAAAGAGGATGGAGCAAACAAGAGAACCCACTCATGGACCTCAACAAGAGCATGAGAAAGTCCCTCATCAAGAAATTCCTGAGATACCTCAAGGGATTCATTTTCCTCCACACAACTATTGGGAGCAGCTCAACACCTCTTTGGGAGATTTGAATTCCAATATGGAGCAACTAAGGATGGAGCACCAAGAGCACTCCATTATTCTCCATGAAATTAGAGAGGATCAAATAGCCATGAGGGAAGAGCAACAAAGGCAAGAAAGAGATATAGAGGAGCTCAAGCATTCCATTAGATCTTCAAGAGGAAGAACTAGCCGCCATCACTAAGGTGGACCCGTTCTTTGATTTCCTTGTTCTTATCTTTTTGTTTTTCGATTTTTATGCTTTATGTGTTATCTATGTTTGTGTCTTCATTACATGATCATTAGTGTTTAGTATCTATGTCTCAAGACTATGAATATCCTATGAATCCTTCACCTTTCTTAAATGAAAAATGTGCCTAATTACAAAAGAACAAGAAGTACTTGAATTTCGAAATTTATCTTGAAATTAATTTGATTATTTTGATGTGGTGGCAATACTTTTTATTTTCTGAATGAATGCTTGAACAGTGCATAATTTTGATAGTGGAGTTTATGAATGTTAAAAATGTTGGCTTTTGAAAGAATGATGAACAAAGAGAAATGTTATTGATAATCTAAAAAAATATAAAATTGATTCTTGAAGCAAGAAAAAGCAGTGAAAAGGAAAAATCTTGCGAAAAAAATGGCAAAAAAATAAAGAAAAAGAAAGAAAAAAAAGAAAAAGCAAGCAGAAAAAGCCAATATCCCTCTAAACCAAAAGTCAAGGGTAAAAGGGATCCAAGGCTTTGAGCATTAATGGATAGGAGGGCCCAAAGGAATAAAATCCTAGCCTAAGCGGCTAAATCAAGCTGTCCCTAACCATGTGCTTGTGTCATGAAGGTCCAAGTGAAAAGCTTGAGACTGAGTGGTTAAAGTCGTGAACCAAAGCAGAAAGAGTGTGCTTAAGAACTCTGGACACCTCTAACTGGGGACTTTAGCAAAGCTGAGTCACAATCTGAAAAGGTTCACCCAGTTATGTGTTTGTGGCATTTATGTATCTGGTGGTAATACTGGAAAACAAAGTACTTAGGGTCACGGCCAATACTCATAAAGTAGCTGTGTTCAAGAATCAACATACTGAACTAGGAGAATCAATAACAATATCTTAATTCTGAATTTCTAGAGATGCCAATCATTCTGAACTTCAAAGGATAAAGTGAGGTGCCAAAACTATTCATAAGCAAAAATCTACTAGTCCTGCTCATCTAATTGGAGCTAAGCTTCATTGATATTTTTGGAATTCATTGGGGACAAGCAACAATTTAAGTTTGGTGTTGTGATGAGCGGATAATTTATATGCTTTTTGGCATTATTTTTAGGTAGTTTTTAGTATATAATTATTAGTTTCTATGCAAAAATCATATTTCTGGACTTTACTATGAGTTTGTGTGTTTTTCTGTGATTTCAGATATTTTCTGGCTGAAATTGAGGGACCTGAGCAAAAATCTGATTCAGATGCTGAAAAAGGACTGCAGATGCTATTGGATTTTGACCTCCCTGCACTCGAAATGGATTTTATGGAGCTACAGATACTTAATTGGCGCGCTCTTAATTGCGTTGAAAAGTAAACATCTTGGGCTTTCTAGCAATATAAATAGTCCATACTTTGCCCGAGTTTTGATAATGTAAACTAGCGTTTTAATGCCAACCTTCTACCCTTTTCTGGCATTAAACGCCAGAACTGGCATAAAAGCTAGAGTTAAACGCCCAAACTGGCACCAGAGCTGGCGTTTAACTCCAAAAAAAGCCTATGCACGTGAAAGATTCAATGCTCAGCCCAAGCACACACCAAGTGGTCCCCGGAGGTGGATTTCTACATCATTTACTTATCTCTGTAAACCCTAGGTTACTAGTCATTATAAATAGAACCTTTTACTATTGTATTTTCATCTTTTTGATCATCTTTGATCTTGGGATCAGGTCTTTGAACCCTTTTTCAATTGATTCATGTTATTTGGGAGGCCATGCCTGGACCTTCATCACTTATGTATTTTTAACGGTGGAGTTTTTACACCTCATAGATTAAGGTGTGGAGCTCTGCTGTTCCTCATGAGTTAATGCAATTACTACTGTTTTTTATTCAATTCAAGCTTATTCTTGTTCTAAGATATTCATTTGTACTTCAACATGATGAATGTGATGATCAAGTGACACTCACCACCATTCTCACCTATGAACGCGTGCCTGACAACCACTTCTGTTCTGCCTAAAAACAAGCTTGAATGCATATCTCTTGGGTTCTTGGTTGACGATGCATGATTGCCTCTCCTGAAAATAGAGCCTTCCATTCCGTGAGATCAGAGTCTTCGTGGTATAAGCTAGAATCAATTGGCAACATTCTTGAGATCTGGAAAGTCTAAACCTTGTCTGTGGTATTCCGAGTAGGATCTGGGATGGGATGACTGTGACGAACTTCAAACTTGCGAGTGCTGGGCGCAGTGACAGTGTGCAAAAGGATCATTGGATCTTATTCCAACACAAGTGAGAACAGACAGATGATTAACCCTACGTAACCCGTAGCCGGACCATTTTCACTAAGAGGACGGATGGTAGCCATTGATAACGGTGATCCCCCAACATACAGCTTGCCATAGAAAGGAGTACGCATGATTGGATGAAGGCAGTAGGAAAGTAGGGATTCAAAAGGAACAAAGCATCTCCATACGCTTATCTAAAATTCCTACCAATGAATTACATAAGTATCTCTATCCTATTTTATGTTTTATCTGTCTTTTAAATTATCAAAATCCCATAACCATTTGAATCTGCCTGACTGAGATTTACAAGATAACCATAGCTTGCTTCAAGCCGACAATCTCCGTGGGATCGACCCTTACTCACGTAAGGTATTACTTGGACGACCCAGTGCACTTGCTGATCAGCTACACGGAGTTGTGAAGAAAGTGTGTGAGATCACGATTTCGTGTACCACTAGCCAAAACAGAAATAGGCGACGAGCTTATTGATGAGTGGATATTTTATACGCTTTTTGACATCATTTTCATATAGTTTTCATTATGTTTTGCTTAAGTTTTATTATATTTTCATAGGTTTTAGTGCAAAATTAATATTTTTAGATTTTACTTTAAGTTTGTGTGTTTTATGGTAATTTCAGGTATTTTTTGGCTGAAATTGAGGAGCTTGAGCAAAAGTCTGATTGAGAGACAGAGAAAGGACTACAGATGCTATTAGGATCTGACCTCCAGTACTCGAATGAGCTTTTCTGGAGCTACAAAAGTCCTAATGTCACGCTCTCAACGGATATAGAAAGCTAACATCCATGGCATTCTAGAAAAATATAATAGTTCATACTTTGCTTTGGAAATGAAGGCCCAAAACTGGCATTCAATGCCAGCCACCAGCCCCATTCCTTGCGTCCAATGCCAAAATGGGAGCAGTTGGCGTCCAACACCCAAACAGGAGTCCAAGGCTGGCGTTCAACGCGCAAGAAGGGTTCTAGGATATGGAGACACCCTTAGCTCAGCCTAAACACTCAACAACTGGGCTTAGAAAGTGAATTTTTGCACTACAAGACTAGTTTATCTTATTTTTGTAATTCTTAGTTAGCAGATTAGTATATATAAGAGGAGATCATCCTTGTTTAGGATCTTTTACCTCAACTCTTGCCTACTCTACACGTTTTTCATTATTTCCTTGTACAGTATGAGTTACTAACCTCCTAAGGTTAATGTTAGAAGCTCTGTTGATTCTTATGAATTAATAATATCACTATTCTACTTCAATCTACGCTTGATTCTATTCTAAGATGTATCTTCGTTCTTCAACCTTATGAATCGGATGACCCATGACAATCTTCCTCATCTTACATGGGTTCTTGCGAGTCCTTGATGGGATAGTATTGAACCACAAGCTTGATTATACATCTCTTAGACGGCTAATCCAAGGCTTCGTTGGGGACTTCTCGAGACATCAGTTCAGTCGAGGTTCGGGTTAATTAGGGCCTTTGTGGTATAGGCTAGAACCAAAAAAGCAGCATTCTCTAATCCGGAAGATCCGATGTTGTCTGTGGTGTTTTGAGTAGGATCACTAAGACAATAGAATGCTAGAGCTTCACCCCCGTTCAGATTAGATGACCGCTGACCCGGCGTTTGATCTAAAGCAGAGGAGATTAATGACCGCTAACCCGCGTTAATCATATACAGCCTGCCATGGACTGAATCAATTAGAAGTTGGAGCATATGGTGAGAAAGGTTGATCCAGAAGGAAGAAGCATCTTCGAAGCCTCAACCGTTCACATACCATTAATTTCACACCTATCTTGTAACGTTTTATTCATTTATCTGTTTTATGCGTTTTCTCGTGACAACTATATTTTCTATCTGCCTAACTAAGATCTGCAAGGTATCCACTGCCTGCTCAAATCAACAATCTTCGTGGGATTGACCCTCACTCACCTGAGGCATTACTTGGAGGACCCGGTTTACTTGCCGGTCTATCTGTGCAAAACGTGCGGAGTCAATTTCGTGCACCAAGTTTTTGGCGCCGTTTCCGGGGATTTTTTGGATTTGACAAATTATCGGATTATCTTGTTGCTTAGATTAGGTACTTTTTACAATTTTGTTTAAGTTCTTTGTTTTCTTTTCAAAAATTTTTCAAAACCTTTTCTTTTCTTTATTTAACCTTTTTCTTTTCTTTGAGTCTAGTGTCACTTCTTATGTTTGGTGTCCCTTATGTGTCTGATGAGCGGATATTTTATACGCTTTTTGGGGGTAATTTCATGTAGATTTTAGCATGTTTTAATTAGTTTTTAGTTAAATATTATTAGTTTTTTGACAAAAATCATATTTCTGGACTTTACTATGAGTTTGTGTGTTTTTCTGTGATTTCAGGTATTTTCTGGCTGAAATTGAGGGAGCTGAGCAAAAATCTGAGTTAGGCTGAAAAAGGACTGCTGATGCTATTGGATCCTGACCTCCCTGCACTCAAAATGGATTTTCTGGAGCTACAGGAGTCCAATTGGCGCGCTCTCAATGGCGTTGGAAAGTAGACATCCAGGGCTTTCCAGAAATATATAATAGTCCATACTTTTCGCGAAGATAGATGACGTAACTTGGCGTTGAACGCCAAGTACATGCTGCTGTCTGGAGTTAAACGCCAGAAACACGTCATGATCCGGAGTTGAACGCCCAAAACACGTTATAACTTGGAGTTCAACTCCAAGAAAAGCCTCAGCTCGTGGATAGCTTTAGTCCCAGCCCCAGCACACACCAAGTGGGCCCCAGAAGTGGATTTCTGCACTAATTATCTTAGTTTATTCATTTTATGTAAACCTAGGTTACTAGTTTACTATTTAAACAACTTTTAGAGAATTATTTTGTACCTCATGACATTTTCAGATCTGAATTACATACTTTTTGACGGCATGAGTCTCTAAACTCCATTGTTGGGGGTGAGGAGCTCTGCAGCGTCTCGATGAATTAATGCAATTACTTTTGTTTTCCATTCAAACACGCTTGTTCTTATCTAAGATGTTCATTCGCACTTAATTATGGAGAAGGTGATGATCCGTGACACTCATCACCTTCCTCAATCCATGAACGTGTGCCTGACAACCACCTCCATTCTACATCAGATTGAATGAGTATCTCTTAGATTCCTTAATCAGAATCTTCGTGGTATAAGCCGGATTGATGGCGGCATTCATGAGAATCCGGAAAGTCTAAACCTTGTCTGTGGTATTCCGAGTAGGATTCTGGGATTGAATGACTGTGACGAGCTTCAAACTCCTGAAGGCTGGGCGTTAGTGACAGACGCAAAAGAATCAATGGATTCTATTCCAACCTGATTGAGAACCGACAGATGATTAGCCGTGCTGTGACAGAGCATTTGGACCATTTTCACTGAGAGGATGGGAAGTAGCCATTGACAACGGTGACACCCTACATAGAGCTTGCCATGGAAGGAACCTGCGTGTGGGAAAAGGATTTCAAGGAAGAGTTGAAGTTCAGAGGACAAGGCATCTCCAAAACCCCAACATATTCTCCATTAATAAAGTAACAATTCCTTATTCCAAATACTTTGACTTCTTACAATTAAAACCAAATAACCTTATTGGTATCCTGACTAAGATTAATAAAATAAACATAGCTTGCTTCAAACCAATAATCTCCGTGGGATCGACCCTTACTCACGTAAGGTATTACTTGGACGACCCAGTGCACTTGCTGGTTAGTTGTACGGATTGCAAATTCGTGCACCAAGTTTTTGGCACCGTTGCCGGGGATTATTCGAGTTTGAACAACTAAAGGTTTATTTTATTTCTTAGATTAGGAATAATTTATTTTTATTGTTATAGAGTCTTTAAATTCTGATAGGATAGTTTCTTTTCAAAAAAATTTCTTTTCAAAAAAAAATATATTATTTTTCTTTATTAATTGTTAATTTTTCGTGAGTCTAGTGTCTTGTTCTAAGTTTGGTGTCAATTGCATCTTTTATATTTTTCTTTAAATTTTCGAACTTGTGCTCTTTGTTCTTCATTGATCTTCAAGTTGTTCTTGTTTATTTTTCTTGTTTGATCTTGAGTTTTTCTTGTTTTGTGTCTTTTTCTTGTTTTTCTTGTGCTTTTTCAAAACATTAACTTTCAAAAATTATACTTTTATCCACAAAAATAATACATCTTTAAAATACGTTACATTTTTAACTCAGTTGGTTACAGCGTGGGTTTATGTTCTTAGCAATTGGGCACCTTCTTTTTAAAACCCTTTTTCAAAAATAATTTTTCTTGATTTAATCTTGTGCCAAACTTTAAGTTTGGTGTTTTCTTGTTAATCTTTTCATAATTTTTGAAAATTTTATTAAAGTTTTCTAAAAATTTTAAGTTTGGTGTTCTTCCTTTTGTTCTTGGTGTTCTTGTGAATCTTCAAGGTGTTCTTGAGTTTTTCTTGTGTCTTGATCTTAAAATTTTAAGTTTGGTGTTCCTTGGTGTTTTCCCTCCAAAATTTTCAAAAATAAGGAGCATTAGATCTAAAAATTTTAAGTCTTGTGTCTTTTATGTGTTTTTCTCTTTCATCATAAAATTCAAAATTCAAAAAAATATCTTTTCTAACTAATTTTGAACTATTTTTTTCGAAATTTTTATATAAAATTCAGATTTCAATTTCAAAATTTTTCGAAAAATTTTCACAAAATATTTTCAAATTTTTTATATATTCCGTTTTTATTTATTCTACTTCTATAAAATAAATAATATCAACATACATATCATCTCCCTTGTTCCATCATGGAATTAAGTGGAAATGAACAGTCCAGGAGGACTCTGGGGTCATATGCTAACCCCACTACTGCTTCATATAGGAATAGTATCTGTATACCCTCCATTGGAGTTAGTAGCTTTGAGTTGAATCCTCAGCTCATTATCATGGTGCAGCAAAACTGCCAGTATTCCGGTCTTCCACAGGAAGAACCTACAGAGTTTCTGGCACAATTTTTACAAATTGCTGACACAGTACATGATAAGGAAGTAGATCAGGATGTCTACAGATTATTACTGTTCCCATTTGCTGTAAAAAATCAAGCTAAGAGGTGGTTAAATAACCAACCTAAGAACAGCATAAAGACATGGAAACAGCTGTCAGAAAAATTCCTGAATCACTATTTCCCTCCAAAACGGATGACACAGCTAAAGCTAAGCATCCAAGGCTTCAAACAAGGAGATAATGAATCCCTTTATGATGCCTGGGAGAGATACAGAGAGATGCTAAGAAAATGCCCCTCTGAAATGTTTTCAGAGTGGGTGCAATTAGACATCTTCTACTATGGGCTTACAGAAAAAGCTTAGATTTCTCTAGACCACTCAGTCGGTGGATCTATACATATGAGAAAAACAATTGAAGAAGCTCAAGAGCTTATTGATATAGTTGCCAGAAATCAGCATCTGTACCTAAGCAGTGAATCTTCCATGAAAGAAGAAGCTAAAACAGTAACTGCTGAACGCAGTCCTGTAGATCAGGCTAATGAATTCAATCAGCAATTAGACCTTCTAACTCAGCAGCTAGCCGAATTCAAGGAAATACTACAGGAAACAAGAATGGCTAACAGGAATATGGAAGTACAGTTAAGGCAAATAGAAAAGCAACTGTCAAAATAAATAGCAGAAGAATGCCACGCAGTTCAATTAAGAAGTGGGAAGACATTAAATACCTCACTTCAAAGCAGCAGGAAGCCAAGAAATGAACAAATGGCTACTCAAAATCCCTCTGAGGACAATCAGAGCCCAGAGAGGAATAAGGCTGGCGCTGAACGCCTAGACCATGCTCATTTCTGGCGTTCAACGCCAGAAACAAGCATGAATCCGGTGTTGAACACCCAAGGGAAGCATAGTTCTGGCGTTCAGACGCCAGTAACAGATAAGGAGGTGGCGTCTAACGCCACTCCAGCTTCCACCCCTGGCATTCAAATGTCAGTGGGGGATCAGTCACATACAAGTGCTGATAACAACCCTTCTAAAAAGGCTTCCCAACCCACTTCTGTAGGTAATAAACCTGTAGCAACTAAGGTTGAGGAATACAAAGCCAAAATGCCTTATCCTCAAAAACTTCGCCAAGCGGAACAGGATAAACAATTTGCCCGCTTTGCAGACTATCTCAGGACTCTTGAAATAAAGATTCCGTTTGCAGAAGCACTTGAGCAAATACCCTCTTATGCTAAGTTCATGAAAGAGATCTTAAGTCATAAGAAGGATTGGAGGGAGACTGAAAAAGTTTACCTCACTAAAGAATGCAGTGCAGTCATTCTGAAAAGCTTACCTGAGAAGCTTAAAGATCCTAGGAGCTTCATGATACCATGCACATTAGAGGGTAACTGCACCAAGACAGCTCTATGTGATCTTGGGGCAAGCATCAACCTAATCCCTGCATCTACTATCAGAAAACTTGGCTTGACTGAAGAGGTTAAACCAACCCGGATCTGTCTTGAACTTGCTGATGGTTCCATTAAATACCCAACAGGCATAATTGAGGACATGATTATCAAGGTTGGGCCATTTGCCTTCCCTACTGACTTTGTAGTGCTGGAAATGGAGGAGCACAAGAGTGCAACTCTCATTTTAGGAAGACCATTCCTAGCAACTGGACAAACCCTCATTGACATCCAAAAAGGGGAGATAACCCTGAGAGTCAATGAGGATGAGTTTAAGTTGAATGTTGTCAAAGCTATGCAACATCCAGACACATTAGACGACTGCCTGGGTGTTGATATTATTGACTCCCTGGTGGAAGAGGTCTATATGACTGAGAGTCTCGAATCAGAGCTAGAGGACATTTTTAAAGATGTTCAGCCTGATCTGGAGGAACCAGAGGAAATAAAAGAACCTCTGAAAACTCCTCAGGAAGAGGAGAAACCTCCTAAACCCGAGCTCAAACCACTACCACCATCCCTGAAATGCATTTCTGGGAGAAGGTGACTTTTCCTGTAATCATAAGCTCTGCTTTAGGGCCACAGGAAGAGAAAGCATTAATTCAAGTGCTAAGGACACACAAGACAGCTCTTGGGTGGTCCATCAGTGATCTCAAGGGCATTAGCCCAGCCAGATGCATGCACAAGATCTTACTGGAGGGTGACGCCAAGCCAGTGGTTCAACCACAAAGGCGGCTGAATCCAGCCATGAAGGAAGTTGTGCAGAAAGAGGTCACTAAGTTACTAGAGGCTGGGATTATTCATCCTATTTCTGATAGCCCCTGGGTAAGCCCTGTCCAAGTCGTCTCTAAGAAAGATGGCATGACAGTGGTTCATAATGAAAAAAATGAACTGGTTCCTACAAGAACAGTTACAGGGTGGCGTATGTGTATTGATTATAGAAGGCTCAATACAGCCACCCGAAAGGATCATTTTCCTTTACCATTCATAGACCAGATGCTAGAAAGACTAGCAGGTCATGAATACTACTGCTTCTTGGATGGATATTCAGGTTATAATCAAATTGCAGTAGATCCCCAGGATCAAGAGAAAACGGCATTCACATGTCCATCTGGAGTATTTGCATACAGAAGGATGCCATTTGGCTTGTGCAATGCACCTGCAACCTTTCAAAGGTGCATGCTCTCCATCTTCTCTGATATGGTGGAGAAGTTTCTGGAAGTCTTCATGGATGACTTTTCAGTATTTGGAGACTCATTCAGCTCCTGCCTTAACCATTTAGCACTTGTTCTGAAAAGATGCCAAGAGACCAACCTAGTTTTAAACTGGGAAAAAGTCACTTTATGGTGACTGAAGGGATTGTCCTTGGGCACAAATTTCAAACAAGGGAATAGAGGTGGATCAAGCTAAGGTAGAGGTAATTGAAAAATTACCACCACCTGCCAATGTTAAGGCAATCAGAAGCTTTCTGGGGCATGCAGGATTCTATAGGAGGTTTATAAAGGATTTTTCAAAAATCGCCAAACCTCTAAGCAATCTGCTAGCTGCTGACACGCCATTTGTGTTTGACACAAAGTGTCTGCAGGCGTTTGAAACCCTGAAAGCTAAGCTGGTCACAGCACCAATTATTTCTGCACCAGACTGGACATTACCCTTTGAACTAATGTGTGATGCTAGTGACCATACCATCGGTGCAGTATTGGGACAGAGGCATAACAAGCTTCTGCATGTCATTTATTATGCTAGCAGTGTTTTAAATGATGCCCAGAAAAGTTACACAACCACAGAAAAAGAATTACTTGCAGTGGTTTATGCCATTGACAAGTTTAGATCCTACTTAGTAGGATCAAAAGTGATTGTGTACACTGACCATGCTGCTCTTAAATATCTACTCACAAAGCAGGATTCAAAGCCCAGGCTCATAAGATGGGTGTTGCTTCTGCAAGAGTTTGATATAGAAATAAGAGACAGAAAAGGAACAGAGAATCAAGTAGCTGATCACCTGTCCCGGATAGAACCAGTAGCAGGAGCATCCCTCCCTCCTACTGAGATCTCTGAAACCTTTCCGGATGAGCAATTGTTTGCTGTTCAGGAAGCTCTGTGGTTTGCAGACATTGCAAACTATAAGACATAAGGTTCTCCTTTTGTAACAATGGAGAGGAAGCATGAAAAGCTTCTCTCACTGCAGAGTCAACTAAAGCCCCCACAGTCCAACTCTAAGTTTGGTGTTGGGAGGCCACAACCAAACTCTAAGTTTGGCATTGAACCCCCACATTCAAACTCTAAGTTTGATGTTGGGAGGTCCCTACCTTGCTCTGATTATCTGTGAGACTCCATGAGAGCTCACTGTCCAGCTAAGGACAATAAAGAAGCGCTTGCTGGGAGGCAACCCAGCCAATCACAAAATTTAATTTTATTCGTTTTGATTAATTAATTGATTTTTACAGGTATATGTCAAAGTATCTTCAAGGTAAAATAGCAATTGATTGGATTCACAAAGCTACAAAGGAATTTGGAAGCTCACTGGCGTGAAAAAGCCAATAAGAAATATTTTGGGCGTTGAACGCCCAAAAGAAGCACCCACTGAGCGTTCAACGCCAATAAGGGTAGCCATCTGGGCATTAAACGCCAGAAAGGAGCATCTTCTGGGCGTTGAACGCCAGAAAGAAGCACCTTTTGGGCGTTTAACGCCAGATTGACAGCATCCTGGGCATTCAGAAAAATGCCCAGTGACAAAGGACTTCCTGGCGTTCAACGCCAGAAAGAAGCAACAGCTGGGCGTTGAACGCCCAGGAGAAGCAGTAATTGGGCGTTAAACGCCCAAAACATGCAGCATTTGAGCGTTTAACGCCAGGATGGTGGGGAGGAGGTAAAATTCGTTTTTCTTCACAAATTTTCTAATTTTTATGTTTCAATTCATGATTTCTTGCATAAACATGTTTCAAAATATCATCCTTCAATTTCAAAAATTTTAATTCTAATTTCTAAGAACCCTAATTTCTAAAATCCCTTTTTCAAAAATATTACATGCATCTTAATCCATAAAAACAAATTGTTTTCCAATCCAATCCAACTCTTTTTTTTTAAAGTTCTTCAACACTTATTTATCTTCTAAAATATTTTTCAAATTAAAAATTCAGATTTATTTTTAAATATCATTCATATCTTTTTAAATTATATCTTTTTCTTATCATATTTATCTTTTATAAATCATATCTTTTATCTTATATTTTTTTTAAATCTTTTTCAACTCATCATATCTTTTGAATTTCGAAATTGCCTCTCCCTCTATTCCTCTCTTATCCTTTCTTTTGCTTGAGGACAAGCAAAACCTCTAAGTTTGGTGTGATTTGCCATGATCATTGAGCTAAAACTCATCAAGATCATGGCACCTAAGGAAACAGGAAGGGCAAGGATGTAACTTGAAGGAACTGAAGCGTCAGAAATTATATCTTGAAGGACCAAGCACCCCACAGACTAGAGGAACATCCACTTCCCAAAATAAAGGTCGTTGAGTTCTAATCTTTGCCTTAACTTTGTGATAACTGTTCTTATTAGAAATTTACCTTAGAAGTTATATATTAGTAGTATTAATTAGTATCTCTACTTTGATTTTAATTCCAATTAAGTTATAATTTATTTTTCTCATCATCATCAAACATGAATAAAATAGTAGATTTTTAGAATAAAGAGGCAATATTTTTTTTTCTTTTTCGAGTTCTTAATAAGAAAAATTCTAATTATTTATATGTGGTGGCAATACTTTATGTCTTCTGAATGAATGCCTGAACAGTGCATATTTTTTATATTGAATTTTATGAATGTTAAAATTATTGGCTCCTGAAAGAATGATGAACAAGAGAAAATGTTATTGATGATCTGAAAAATCACAAAATTGATTCTTGAAGCAAGAAAAAGCAGTGAAAAACAAGCTTGCAAAAAAAAAAAAGCAAAAGAGGTAGAAAAAGCCAATAGCCTTTTAAACCAAAAGGCAAGGGTGAAAAGGATCCAAGGCTTTGAGCATCAATGGATAGGAGGGCCCAAGAAAATAAATCCAGGCCTAAGCGGCTAAATCAAGCTGTCCCTAACCATGTGCTTGTGGCATGCAGGTCCAAGTGAAAAGCTTGAGACTGAGTGGTTAAAGTCGTGATCCAAAGCAAAAGAGTGTGCTTAAGAACTCTGGACACCTCTAATTGGGGACTTGAGCAAAGCTAAATCACAATCTGAAAAGGTTCACCCAGTTATGTGTCTGTGGCATTTATGTATCCGGTGGTAATACTGGAAAACAAAGTGCTTAGGGCCACGGCCAAGACTCATTAAGTAGCTGTGTTCAAGAATCAACATACTAAACTAGAAGAATCAATAATACTATCTGAATTCTGAGTTCCTATGAATGCCAATCATTCTGAATTTCAAAGGATAAAGTGAGATGCCAAAACTGTTTAGAAGCAAAAAGCTACTTGCCCCGCTCATCCAATTAGAATCTGAGCTTCACTTAAAACTCTGAAATATTATTGCTTCTTAATTTCTTGTTATCCTATTTTATTTATTTAGTTGCTTGAGGACAAGCAACAGTTTAAGTTTGGTGTTGTGATGAGCGGATATTTTATACGCTTTTGGGGGTAATTTCATGTAGATTTTAGCATGTTTTAATTAGTTTTTAGTTAAATATTTTTAGTTTTTTGGAAAAAATCATATTTCTGGACTTTACTATGAGTTTGTGTGTTTTTCTGTGATTTCAGGTATTTTCTGGCTGAAATTGAGGGAGCTGAGCAAAAATCTGAGTTAGGCTGAAAAAGGACTGCTGATGCTGTTGGATCCTGATCTCCCTGTACTCGAAATGGATTTTCGGGAGCTAGAGGAGTCTAATTGGCGCGCCTTCAACGGCGTTAGAAAGTAGATATCCAGGGCTTTCCAGCAATATATAATAGTCCATACTTTTCGCGAAGATAGACGACGTAACATGGCGTTGAACGCCAAGTACATGCTGCTGTCTGGAGTTAAACGCCAGAAACACGTCATGATCCGGAGTTGAACGCCCAAAACACGTTATAACTTGGAGTTCAACTCCAAGAAAAGCCTCAGCTCGTGGATAGCTTTAGTCTCAGCCCCAGCACACACCAAGTGGGCCCCCGAAGTGGATTTCTGCACCAATTATCTTAGTTTATTCATTTTATGTAAACCTAGGTTACTAGTTTACTATTTAAACAACTTTTAGAGAATTATTTTGTACCTCATGACATTTTCAGATCTGAATTACATACTTTTTGACGGCATGAGTCTCTAAACTCCATTGTTGGGGGTGAGGAGCTCTGCAGCGTCTTGATGAATTAATGCAATTACTTTTGTTTTCCATTCAAACATGCTTGTTCTTATCTAAGATGTTTATTCGCACTTAATTATGGAGAAGGTGATGATCCGTGACACTCATCACCTTCCTCAATCCATGAACGTGTGCCTGACAACCACCTCCGTTCTATATCAGATTGAATGAGTATCTCTTAGATTCCTTAATTAGAATCTTCGTGGTATAAGCCGGATTGATGGCGGCATTCATGAGAATCTGGAAAGTCTAAACCTTGTCTGTTTAGCAGTTCCTGTCCCGTATTATAAAGTGACTCTTTCGTCCCTTTCAGTTCTCGTGCCCCCTCTCTTCCATAGTCATTCCAATATTCCGAGTAGGATTCTGGGATTGAATGACTGTGACGAGCTTCAAACTCCTGAAGGCTGGGCGTTAGTGACAGACGCAAAAGAATCAATGGATTCTATTCCAACCTGATTGAGAACTGACAGATGATTAGCCGTGCTGTGACAGAGCATTTGGACCATTTTTACTGAGAGGATGGGAAGTAGCCATTGACAACGGTGACACCCTACATAGAGCTTGCCATGGAAGAAACCTTTCGTGTGGGAAAAGGATTTCAAGGAAGAGTTGAAGTTCAGAGGATAAGGCATCTCCAAAACCCCAACATATTCTCCATTAATAAAGTAACAATTCCTTATTCCAAATACTTTGACTTCTTACAATTAAAACCAAATAACCTTATTGGTATCCTGACTAAGATTAATAAAATAAACATAGCTTGCTTCAAACCAATAACCTCCGTGGGATCGACCCTTACTCACGTAAGGTATTACTTGGACGACCCAGTGCACTTGCTGGTTAGTTGTACGGATTGCAAATTCGTGCACCAGTGTCTATCCTTTCTTTAAATTTACAAAAATTGTTCTTAGTTTTCTTTCTTGGTGTTCAAGTTGTTCTTGTTTGTTTTCTTGTTTTGATCTTAAAATTTTTAAGTTTGGTTTCTTTTGGTGTTTTTCTTTTCAAATTTCGAAAAACTCATAGATCTAAAATTTTTAAGTTTGGTGTCTTTTAGTTGTTTTTCTCTTTCTTCATTAATTCAAAAAATTAAAAATATCTTTTTTATCTTTATTCAAATTTTTAAAATTCTCACCTTTTCTTATCTTGATTTAAAAATTTTTAAGATTGGTGTTTTCTTGTTAGCAAAGTCAAATTTTGAATTTTAAATATTATCTTTTCATATCTTTTTCAAATCTTTATTTTATCTTTTTATCTTTCTTTTAAATTCAAAATTAAAAAAATTCCATCTTATCTTATTTCAAATTCAAATTTTAAAAACACAATTTCAAAATTAAATCTTTTTCAAAAATCAAATTTTAAATCTTATCTTTTCAAATCTTTTTTTTCAATTCTTCACCATATCTTATCTTTTTAACTTATTCTTAAATCTTTATCTTATCTTGTTTCAATTTCAGAATTCAAAATCAATTCTTTTTTAAATCTTTTTAAATTTTTATCTTATCTAATTTTAAATTTCAAAATTAAATCTTTTTTAAATCTTCTATCTTATCTTATTTTCAAATTTTTCTTAATAAGTTACTTGTTTTCTCTTTCTTCTTTTTCAAAACTTCCTAACTAATTCCTTTCTCTTCTATTTCGAAAACTTCTTATCCCTTTCTCTCTCTTTTTTTTTCGAAAACTACCTTCTAATTTTCAAATCTTTTTGGTTAATTAGCTTTTAATTTCCTATTCAATTAATAAATAAAATAAAAATAAAAATATTTTAGCTCTAGTTTCTCTTTTTACTTCTTAATTTTTGAATTCTTTACCCCCTTTATTAGAACTCTTCTTCTCATTCCTCTACCCTCATTCTTCTTTCTTCTTCACATCTCACAGGTAGTTCTCTATCTTTTGACATAGAGCTCCCATTCTCTTTCTTTCTTTTTCTTCCTTTTCTTGTTTATGAGCAGGAATAGAGATAAAGAACCTCTCTTTGAGCCTGATCCTGAACCTGAGAGGACCATAAGGAGGCGTTTACAACAAATTAAAACACAACACTCCAGAGGAAACCTCACAGAGAATTTCAAACAAGAAACAAAAAATACAAGCATAACAGACAAACAGAACAATGGAAGACATGCAAGGAAGGTTCTTGGTGACTTTACGATACCCACGTCTAAATTCTATGGAAGAAGTATCTTCATACCTACCATTAGAGCAAATAACTTTGAGATAAAGCCTCAGTTAGTCAATCTAATGCAGCAGAATTATAAATTTCATGGACTTCCACTGGAAGAACTACATCAGTTCTTATCCGAATTCTTGCAAATCTATGATACTGTGCATCCGGAGGTCTACAGGCTTATGATTTTCCCTTTTGCTGTTAGAGACAGAGCTAGGATATGGTTGGATTCTCAACTTAAGGAAATCCTAGACTTTTGGGAAAAGTTGGTCAATACTTTCTTGACCAAGTTCTTTCCACCTCAAAAGATGAGCAAGCTCAGGGTGGAAGTTTAAACCTTCAGTCAAAAAGAGGGTGAATCCCTCTGTGAAGCTTGGGAAAGATACAAGCAACTAATCAGGAGATGTCCTCCTGACATGTTCTCAGAATGGTTTATCCTAGGAATCTTCTATAATGGTCTATCTGAGATGTCCAAGACGTCATTGGACCATTCTACTAATGGATCACTCCACTTGAAGTCCTAGAAGTTGACACTCTGAATGCCATTGAAATGGTTGCAAACAACCAGTTCATGCACACTTCTGAGAGAAACCCCATGAACAATAGGATAACTCAGAAGAAAGAAGTCCTAGAAGTTGACACTCTGAATGCCATACTGATTCAGAACAAGATCTTGACCCAGCAAGTCAATATGATATCTCAGCATTTGACTTGGGTGCAAGCTGCAACTAGCAGCACTCAAGACACCTCCTATGATGGAGATGCCTATGATCCAGATCAACCCATGATGGAAGAGGTGAATTACATGGGAGAACCCTATGGAAACACCTACAATTCCTCATGGAGGAATCATCCTAACCTCTCATGGAAGGATCAACAGAAGCCTTAACAAGGCTTCAACAATAATCAAGGTGGAAGAACCTAGAATAGGTTCAACAATAGACCATTATTCCCATCTTCTTAGCAAAACATAGAGATTTCTAAGCAGAGCCTTTCTGACTTAGCAACTATAGTCTCTAAACTCTCTGGTGCACGAAATTGTGATCACTACAACTCAAATAATCCCTAGTAATGGCCCCAAAGACTTGGTGCTCAATACCATGGCATAAACACAACTTCGCACAACTAACCAGCAAGTGCACTGGGTCGTCCAAGTAATAAACCTTACGTGAGTAAGGGTCGATCCCACGGAGATTGTTGGTATGAAGCAAGCTATGGTCATCTTGTAAATCTTAGTCAGGCAGACTCAGATGGTTATAGATGAAATATGAATAAAAGATAAAGATAGAGATACTTATGCAATTCATTGGTGAGAATTTCAAATAAGTGTATGAAGATGCTTTGTCCCTTCCGTCTCTCTGCTTTCCTACTGTCTTCATCCAATCCTTCTAACTCCTTTCCATGGCAAGCTTATGCAAGGGTTTCACCGTTGTCAGTGGCTACCTCCCATCCTCTCAGTGGAAATGTTCAACGCACCCTGTCACGGCACGGCTATCCATCTGTCGGTTCTCAATCAGGCCGGAATAGAATCCAGTGATTCTTTTGCGTCTGTCACTAACGCCCCGCCCTCAGGAGTTTGAAGCACGTCACAGTCATTCAATCATTGAATCCTACTCAGAATACCACAGACAAGGTTAGACCTTTCGGATTCTCTTGAATGCCGCCATCAGTTCTTGCCTATACCACGAAGACTCTGATCTCATGGAATGGCTGGCTCGTTTGTCAGGCGAGCGCTCGGTTGTCAGGCGATCAACCATGCGTCGTGTATCAGGAATCCAAGAGATATTCACCCAATCTAAGGTAGAACAGAGGTGGTTGTCAGTCACACGTTCATAGGTGAGAATGATGATGAGTGTCACGGATCATCACATTTATCAAATTGAAGAACAAGTGATATCTTGGAACAAGAACAAGCGGAATTGAATAGAAGAACAATAGTAATTGCATTAATACTTGAGGTACAGCAGAGCTCCACACCTTAATCTATGGTGTGTAGAAACTCCACCGTTGAAAATACATAAGAACAAGAGTGATCATTGGTTTCGGCCCCAGAGAGGGAACCAGAAGAACCAAGATGAAAATACAGTAGTAAAAGGTCCTACTTATAGGGAACTAGTAGCTTAAGAATTACAAAGATGAGTAAATGACATAAAAAAAACAATTCTGGGCCCACTTGGTGTGTGCTCGGGCTGAGCAATGAAGCATTTTTCGTGTAGAGACTCTTCTTGGAGTTAAACGCCAGCTTTTGTGCCAGTTTGGGCGTTTAACTCCCACTTAGGTGCCAGTTCCGGCGTTTAACGCTGGGAATTCTGAAGGTGACTTTGAACGCCGGTTTGGGCCATCAAATCTTGGGCAAAGTATGGACTATCATATATTTCTGGAAAGCCCAGGATGTCTACTTTGCAACGCCGTTGAGAGCGCGCCAATTGGGCTTCTGTAGCTCCAGAAAATCCACTTCGAGTGCAGGGAGGTCAGAATCCAACAGCATCTGCAGTCCTTTTTAGTCTCTGAATCAGATTTTTGCTCAGGTCCTTCAATTTCAGCCAGAAAATACCTGAAATCACAGAAAAACACACAAACTCATAATAAAGTCTAGAAAAGTGAATTTTAACTAAAAACTAATAAAAAGTATACTAAAAACTAACTAAAACTACTAAAAACATACTAAAAACAATGCCAAAAAGCGTACAAATTATCTGCTCATCACTCTCTAAGACCACTCGCAGTTTCATAACAAAAACTAGGTCGTCCATCAGAAATCTGGAGGTACAAGTTGGTGAGTTGAGTAACAAAATCCCTGAGACCCCTCCTAACACTCATCTTAGTAACACTGAAGTGAACCCAAGAGAAGAGTACAAGGCCATTACAGTGAAAATTGAGGCCGAATTTGAAAGAGATGATTTGGCGTTGAACGCCAATAAGGAACTCCTTATTAGGCGTTCAACGCCCAAAGAGGAACTATTCTTGGCATTGAACGGTAGTAGGAATACCTTATTGGGTGTTCAACGCCCACAAAAGCACCATCACTGGCGTTGAACGGCAGTAAGGAACTCTTTACTGGGCGTTCAACACCCACAGAAGCACCATCACTAGCGTTGAACGCCAGTAAGGAAGGCCTTACTGGACGTTCAATGCCCAAAGAGGTACAAAAGCTGGCGTTGAACGCCAGTAATAGGGCAGCTAGGTGGTGCACGAAATTGTGATCATCAACAATGGTGCCAAAGACTTGGAGCTCTGAAACGTGAATCACACTTTGTCACAACTTCGCACAACTAACCAGCAAGTGCACTAGGTCGTCCAAGTAATACCTTACGTGAGTAAGGATCGATCCCACGGAGATTGTTGGTATGAAGCAAGCTATGGTCATCTTGTAAATCTCAGTCAGGTAGATTCTAAGGGTTATAATGGTTTTCGAATATAAAGATAAATAAAGCATAAAATAGAGATAGAGATACTTATGTAATTCATTGGTGAGAGTTTCAGATAAGTGCATAAAGATGCTTTGTTCTTGTTGAATCTCTGTTTTCCTACTGCCTTCATCCAATCCTTCATACTCCTTTCCATGGCAAGCTGTATGTTGGGTTTCACCGTTGTCAATGGTTACCTCCCGTCCTCTCAGTAAAAATGGTCCAAATGCTCTGTCACAGCACGGCTAATCATCTGTCGATTCTCGATCATGTTAGAATAGGATCCATTGATCCTTTTGCGTCTGCCACTATGCCCAACACTCGCGAGTTTGAAGCTCGTCACAGTCATCCCAGCCCAGATCCGACTCGGAATACCACAGACAAGGTTTAGACTTTTTGGATCTTAGGAATGGCTGCCAATAATTCTAGCTTATACCACGAAGACTCCGATCTTTCGGAATGGAGGCTAAGAGATACACGCTTGATCTAAGGTAGAACGGAAGTGGTTGTCAGGCACGCGTTCATAGGTGAGAATGATGATGAATGTCACGGATCATCACATTCATCATGTTGAAGTGCAGCGAATATCTTAGAATAAGAATAAGCTGAATTGAATAGAAGAATAGTAGTAATTACATTAATACTCGAGGAACAGCAGAACTCCACACCTTAATCTATAGTGTGTAGAAACTCCACCGTTGAAAATACATAAGAACAAGGTCTAGGCATGGCCGAATGGCCAGCCTTCCCAAATAGCATGTGAATACGAAAATAGGGAATAAGACCCGGTCAAAGACCTTTAGTACAATAGTAAAAAGTTCTATTTATACTAAACTAACTACTAGGGTTTACAGAAATAAGTCTTAGTGCAGAAATCCACTTCCGGGGCCCACTTTGGTATGTGCTTGGGCTGAGCTTGAGCTTTACACGTGCAGAGGCTTCTCTTGGGGTTAAACGCCAAGTTATAACATATTTTTGGCATTTAACTCTGGTTTGTGACGTGTTTCTGGCGTTTTACTCCAGAATGCATCATGAAACTGGCGTTGAACGACAGTTTGCATCATCTAAACTCAAATAAAGTATAAACTATTATATATTTCTGGAAAGCCCTGGATGTCTACTTTTCAACGCAATTGAGAGCGTGCCATTTGGAGTTCTTTTGCTCTAGAAAATTCATTTTGAGTGCAGGGAGGTCAGAATCCAACAACATCAGCAGTCCTTTTTCAGCCTGAATCAGATTTTTGCTCAGGTCCCTCAATTTCAGCCAGAAAATACCTAAAATCACAGAAAAACACAAAAACTCATAGTAAAGTCCAGAAATGTGAATTTTTCATAAAAACTAATAAAAACATCCCTAAAAGTAGCTAGATCTTACTAAAAACTACCTAAAAACAATGCCAAAAAGCATATAAATTATCCGCTCATCACAACACCAAACTTAAATTGTTGCTTGTCCCCAAGCAACTGAAGATCAAATAGGATAAAAAGAAGAGAATATACTATAAATTTGAAAATATCAATGAAGCTTAGTTCTAATTAGTTGAGCAGGACTAGTAGCTTTTTGCTTCTAAACAGTTTTGGCATCTAACTTTATCCTTAGAAGTTTTGAATGATTGGCATCCATAGGAACTCAGAGTTCAGGTAGTGTTATTGATTCTCCTAGTTAAGTATGTTGATTCTTGAACATAGCTACTTTTATGAGTCTTGGCCGTGGCCCTAAGCACTTCATTTTCCAGTATTACCACCGGATACATAAATGCCACAAACACATGACTGGGTGAACCTTTTCAGATTGTGACTCAGCTTTGCTAAAGTCCCCATTTAGAGGTATCCAGAGCTCTTAAGCACACTCTTTTTGATTTGGATCACGACTTTAATCACTCAGTCTCAAGCTATTCACTTGGACCTGCATGCCACAAGCACATGGTTAGGGACAGCTTGAGTTAGCCGCTTAGGCCTGGATTTATTTCCTTGGGCCCTCCTATCCATTGATGCTCAAAGCCTTGGATCCTTTTTACCCTTGTCTTTTGGTTTTAAGGGCTATTGGCTTTTTCTGCTTGCTTTTTCTTTTTCTTTTATATATTTTTTTTGCCATTTTTTTTCCGCAAGCTTATTCTTTTTCACTGCTTTTTCTTGCTTCAAGAATCAATTTTATGATTTTTTAGATTATCAATAACATTTCTCTTGTTCATCATTCTTTCAAGAGCCAACAATTTTAACATTCATAAACAACAAGATAAAAAATATGCACTGTTCAAGCATTCATTCAGAAAACAAAAAGTATTGTCACCACATCAATATAATTAGACTAATTTCAAGGATGAATTCGAAACTCATGTACTTCTTGTTTTTTTGTATTAAAAACATTTTTCATTTAAGAAAGGTGAAGGATTCATGGAATTATTCATAGCCTTAAGACATAGTTGCTAAATACTAATGATCATGTAATAAAGACACAAACATAGACAAACATGAAGCTCAAAAACCGAAAAACAGAGAGATAAGAACAAGGAAGTCAAGGAATGAGTCCACGTTAGTAATGGTGGCGCCTTCTTCTTGAAGGACCAATGGTGTTCTTGAGCTCCTCTATGTCTCTTCCTTACCTTTGTTGCTCCTCCCTCATAGCTCTTTGATCTTCTCTAATCTCATTGAGAATGATGGAGTGTTCTTGGTGTTTCACCCTTAATTGATTCATGTCATGACTCAATCCTTCTAGAGAAGTGTTAAGTTATTCCCAATAGTTATTTAGAGGAAAATGCATCCCTTGAGGCATATCACGAATTTCTTGATGATGAGCTTCCTCATGCGTCTCTTGAGATCCATGAATGGGCTCTCTTGTTTGCTCCATCCTCTTCTTAGTGATGGGCTTGTCCTCTTCAATGAGGATGTCTCCTTCTATGACAACTCCAGCTAAGTAGCATAGATGGCAAATGAGATGAGAAAAAGCTAGCCTTGCCAAGGTGGAGGGCTTTTCGGCTACTTTGTAGAGTTCTAGAGAGATGACTTCATGAACTTCTACTTCTTCTCCAATCATGATGCTATGGATCATGATGGCCCGATCCACAGTTACTTTGGATCGGTTACTAGTGGGGATGATGGAGTGTTGGATGAACTCCAACCATCCTCTAGCCACAGGCTTAAGGTCCAGTCTTCTCAATTAAACCGGCTTGCCTTTTGAGTCTTTTTTCCATTGAGCTCTTTCCATACATATGTCCATGAAGACTTGGTCCAACCTTTGATCAAAGTTGACCCTTCTAGTGTAGGGGCGTGCATCCTCTTGCATCATAGGCAAGTTGAATGCCAACCTTACATTTTCTGGACTGAAATCTAAGCATTTTCCCCGAACTATTGTAAGATAATTCTTTGGATTCTGGTTCATACTTTGATCATGGTTCCTAGTGATCCATGCATTGGCATAGAACTCTTGAACCATTAAGATTATGACTTGTTGAATGGGGTTGGTAAGAACTTCCCAACCTCTTCTCTGGATCTCATGTCAGATCTCTAGATACTCATTTTTCTTGAGCATGAAAGGGACCTCAGGGATCACCTTTTTCTTGGCCACAACTTCATAGAAATGGTCTTGATGGGCTTTTGAGATAAATCTCTGCATCTTTCATGACTCAGAGGTGGAAGCAATTGCCTTACCTTTCCTCTTTCTTGAAGTTTCTCTGGCCTTAGGTGCTATCAATGGTTATGGAAAAACAAAAAAAAAGCTATGCTTTTACCACATCAAACTTAGAATGTTGCTCGCCCTTGAGTAAAAGAAGAAAGAAAAGAAGAAGAAGAAGATATGGAGGAAAGGGAGAGAGGTGTAGGTCCCGGCCAAAGCGGAGAAGAGAGGGTAGTGTTGTGTGAAAATGAAGAAGGATGGAAGGGTTTATATAGTGGAGGGAGAGGGGTTTTGTTTCGGCTATTTAGGGTGGGTTTGGGTGGGAAAGAGATTTTGAATTTGAAGGTAGGTGGGGTTTATGGGGAAGAGTGGATGGATGTGATTGGTGAATGGGTAATGGAGTAGAGAGATTGAGGTGATTGGTGAAGGGTATAGTGTTATTGGATTGTGTGAAGAAGAGAGAAGTAGGGTAGGTGGGGATCCTGTGGGATCCACAGATCCTGAGGTGATCCTGTGGGGTCCACAGATCTTGAGGTGTCAAGGATTTCTCATCCCTGCACTTTTTAGGCGTGTAAAATACCTTCTGTATGCAATCCTGGCATTTAACGCCAGACTGATGCTTGTTTCTGGTGTTAAACGCCAGCTTGGTGCTTGTTTCTAGCGTTAAACACCCAAATGTAGCCTGTTTCTGGCGTTTAAGCTAGCCTGATGCTTGTTGCTGGCGTTAAACGCTAGCTTGGTGCTTGTTTCTGGCGTTAAACGCCAGACAGATGCTTGTTTCTGGCGTTTAAATGCCAGATAGCTCTTCCTCTAGGGTGTGCTTTTTCTTCTGCTATTTTTTATTCTTTTTTTAATTTTTGCAATTGTTTTGTGACTCCACATGATCATAAACCTAATAAAACATAAAAGAATAATAGAAATATAGATAAATAAAAATTAGGTTGCCTCCCAATAAGCGCTTCTTTAATGTCAATAGCTTAACAGTGAGCTCTCATGGAACTTCACAGATGTTCAGAGCATGGTTGGGACCTCCCAACACCAAACTTAGAGTTTGAATGTGGGGGTTCAACACCAAACTTAGAGTTTGGTTGTGGCCTCCCAACACCAAACTTAGAGTTTGATTGTGGGGGCTTTGTTTGACTCTGTATTGAGAGAAACTTATCGTGCCTCTTTTCCATGGTTGCAGAGGGAGATCCTTGAGCTTTAAACACAAGGTAGTCCCCATTCAATTGAAGGACTAGCTCTCCTCTGTCAACATCAATCACAGCTCCTGCTGTGGCTAGGAAGGGTCTTCCAAGGATGATGCATTCATCCTCATCCTTCCTAGTGTCTAGGATTATGAAATCAGTAGGGATCTAAAGGCCTTTAACCTTCACTAACACGTCCTCTATCAATCCATAAGCTTATTTTATTGAGTTGTCTACCATCTCTAATGTGATTCTTGCAGCTTGTACCTCAAAGATCTCCAGTTTCTCCATTACAGATAGTGGCATAAGATTTATACCTGACCCCAGGTCACACAGAGCCTTCTCAAAGGTCATGGTGCCTATGGTACAGGGTATTAAGAATTTACCAGGATCCTATTTTTTTTGAGGTAAAGTTTGCTGAACCCATGTATTTAATGAGCAATGGAGGTTCATCTTCCCAAGTCTCATTACCAAACAACTTGGTATTTAGCTTCATGATGGCTCCTAGATATTGAGCAACTTGCTCTTCAGTTACATCTTCATCCTCTTCAGAGGAAGAATAGTTCTCAGAGCTCATGAATGATAGAAGGAAGTTTAATGGAATCTCTATGGTCTCTATATGAGCCTTAGATTCCTTTAGGTCCTCAATAGGGAACTCCTTTCTATCTAGAGGACGTCCCATGAGGTCTTCCTCATTGGGATTCACGTCCTCCCCTTCCTCCTTGGATTTAGCCATTTTGATAATATCAATGGCCTTGCACTCTCTTTTTGGACTCTCTTCTGTATTGCTTGGGAGAGTACTAGGAGGAGTTTCAGTAATTTTTTTACTCAGCTGACCCACTTGTGCCTCCAAGTTTCTAATGGAGGACCTTGTTTCATTCATGAAACTTAAAGTGGCCTTAGATAGACCAGAGACTATGTTTCCTAAGATAGAGGGGCTCTGCTCAGAATCCTCTGTCTGTTACTGAGAAGATGATGGAAAAGGCTTGCTATTGCCAAGCCTGTTTCTTCCACCATTATTAAAGCCTTGTTGGGGCTTTTGTTGATCCTTCTATGAGAAATTTGGATGATTTCTCCATGAGGGATTATAGATGTTTCCATAGGGTTCATCCATGTAATTCACCTCTGCTATTGCAGGGTTCTCAGGATCATAAACTTCTTCTTCAGAAGATGCCTCTTTAGTACTGTTGGATGCATTTTGCCATCCATTCAGACTTTGAGAAATCATGTTGACTTGCTGAGTCAACATTTTGTTCTGAGCCAATATGGCATTCAGAGTATCAATTTCAAGAACTCCCTTCCTCTGAGGCGTCCCATTACTCACAGGATTCCTCTCAGAGGTGTACATGACTTGGTTATTTGCAACTATGTCAATGAGTTCTTAAGCTTCTACAGTCATTTTCTTTAGGTAAATGGATCCACCTGTAGAATGGTCCATTGACATCTTAGAGAACTCAGATAAACCATCATAGAATATATCCAAAATGGTCCACTCTGAAAGCATGTCAGAAGGACACTTTTTGGTCAACTGCTTGTATCTTTCCCAAGCTTCATAGAGGGATTCGCCATCTTTTTGCTTGAAGGTCTGAACATCCACTCTAAGCTTGCTCATCTTTTGAGGAGGAAAGAACTTGGCCAAGAAGGCGGTGACCAACTTATCCCAAGAGTCCAGGCTATCTTTAGGTTGTGAGTCCAACCATGTTCTAGCTCTGTCTCTTACAGCAAAAGGGAAAAGCATGAGCCTGTAGACTTCAGGATCTACCCCATTAGTCTTAACAATATCATAAATCTGCAAGAACTCAGTTAGAAACTGATAGGGATCTTCTGATGGAAGTCCATGAAACTTGCAGTTCTGTTGCATTAGAGCAACTAGTTGAGGCTTCAGCTCAAAATTGTTTGCTTCAATGGCAGGGATTGAAATGTTTCTTCCATAAAAGTTGGAAGTAGGTGTAGTATAATCACCAAGCATCCTCCTTGCGCCTCCACCATTGTTATTGGGTTCGGCCATGTCTTCTTTTTCGAGATTCTCTATAAGGTTTTCTCTGGATTGTTGTGCTTTAGTTTCTCTTAGCTTCTTCTTCAGAGTCCTTTCAGGTTTAGGATCTGCTTCAACAAGAATGTCCTTGTCCTTGCTCCTACTCATATGAAAAAGAAGATAACAGAAAAGGAAGAGGAATCCTCTATGTCACAGTATAGAGATTCCTTTATGTGAGTAGAAGAAGAAAAGAATAGAAGAAGGATGAGAAAAATTTGAACACAGAGGATAAGAGAGGATTCGAATTTTTAAATGAATAGAAGAGTTAGTAAATGAATAAATAAATAGAAAGAGATGAGAGGGAGAGAATTTTGAAAATTGATTTTGAAAAAATGGTTAGTGGTTTTCGAAAATTAAGAGAAGGAATAAAATTAAAATTAAAATTTGAAACAATTAGTTAATTAAAAGAATTTTGAAAAAGAGGGAGGTGATTTTTGAAAATTAGAAAGAGAAAAGTAGTTAGGTAGTTTTGAAAAAGATAAGAAATAGTAAAACAAACAAAAAATCAATTAGTTAGTTGAAAAAGATTTGAAAATCAATTTTGAAAAGATAAGAAGTTAGAAAAGATTTTAAAATTAATTTTGAAAAAGATATGATTGAAAAGATATGGTTGAAAAAGATATGATTGAAATTTATTTTAAAAAAGATTTGATTTTTAAAATTAAAATTGATTACTTGACTAACAAGAAACTAAAAGATATGATTCTAGAATTTAAAGATTGAACATTTCTTAACAAGAAAGTAACAAACTTCAAATTTTTGAATCAATCACATTAATTGTTAGTAAAGTTTTCGAAAATCATGAAATAAAACTAAGAAAAAGATTTTGAAAATCAGTTTTTAAAATTTTCGAAAAAAATAAGAAAAATGAAAAAGATTTGATTTTTGAAAATGTTTTGAAAAGATAAGATTTTTAAAATTGAAATCTTGACTTGACTAACAAGAAACAACTTTTTTTAAAAATTTTTTGACTAAGTCAACCCAAAGATTTTGAATTTTTGAGAAAAAGAAGGAAAATATATTTTTTTATTTTTTTGAATTTTAATGAGGAGAGAGAAAAACAACAAAATGACTAAAGACATAAAAATTATGAATCAAAACAACTAATGCATGCAAGAATACTATGAATGTCAAGATGAATACCAAGAACACTTTGAAGATCAAGATGAACATCAAGACTTATTTTTCAAAAATTTTCAAGAAAAGAAAAATATGCAAGACACCAAACTTAGGAATTTTTAATGCTTAGACACTATGAATGCAAAAATACATATGAAAAACAAGAAAAGACTCAAAACATGAAAATTTGAAGATCAAACAAGAAGACTTACCAATAACAACTTGAAGATCATGAAGAACACATGCATGAATTTTCGAAAAAAAAATTTTGAAAATTAAAAAGATGCAATTGACACCAAACTCAAAACTTGACTCTAGACTCAAACAAGAAACACAAAAATATTTTTGATTTTATGATTTTATAATTTTTTTGGATTTTTTGAAAATTAATTGTGGAAAAACGAAAACAAATAAAAAATTTTTGAAAGATTTTTGAAAACTTTTTGAAAAGAAAATTACCTAATCTGAGCAACAAGATGAACCGTCAGTTGTCCAAACTCGAACAATCCCCGGCAACGGCGCCATAAACTTGGTGCACGAAATTGTGCTCATCAACAATGGCACCAAAGACTTGGAGCTCTCAAACGTGAATCACACTTTGTCACAACTTTGCACAACTAACCAGCAAGTGCACTGGGTCGTCCAAGTAATACCTTACGCGAGTAAGGGTCGATCCCACGGAGATTGTTGGTATAAAGCAAGCTATGGTCATCTTGTAAATCTCAGTCAGGCGGATTCTAAGGGTTATAATGGTTTTCGAATATAAAGATAAATAAAGCATAAAATAGAGATAAAGATACTTATGTAATTCATTGGTGAGAGTTTCAAATAAGTGCATAGAGATGCTTTGTTCCTGTTGAATCTCTGCTTTCCTACTGCCTTCATCCAATCCTTCATACTCCTTTCCATGGCAAGCTATATGTTGGGTTTCACCATTGTCAATGGCTACCTCCCGTCCTCTCAGTGAAAATGATCCAAATGCTCTGCACAGCACGGCTAATCATCTGTCGGTTCTCGATCATGTTGGAATAGGATCCATTGATCCTTTTGCGTCTGTCAGTACGCCCGACACTTGCGAGTTTGAAGCTCGTCACAGTCATCCCAGCCCATATCCTACTCGGAATACCACAGACAAGATTTAGACTTTCCGGATCTTAGGAATGGCTGCCAATAATTCTAGCTTATACCACGAAGACTCCGATCTTTTGGAATGGAGGCTAAGAGATACACGCTCGATCTAAGGTAGAACGGAAGTGGTTGTCAGGCACGCGTTCATAGGTGAGAATGATGATGAGTGTCACAGATCATTACATTCATCATGTTGAAGTGCAACGAATATCTTAGAATAAGAATAAGCTGAATTGAATAGAAGAATAGTAGTAATTGCATTAATACTCGAGGAACAGCAGAGCTCCACACCTTAATCTATAGTGTGTAGAAACTCTACCATTAAAAATACATAAGAACAAGGTCTAGGCATGGCTGAATAGCCAGCCTTCCCAAATAGCATGTGAATACGAAAATAGGGAATAAGACCCGGTCAAAGACCTTTAGTACAATAGTAAAAAGTTCTATTTATACTAAACTAGCTACTAGGGTTTACAGAAATAAGTCTTAGTGCAGAAATCCACTTCCGGGGCCCACTTTGGTGTGTGCTTGGACTGAGCTTGAGCTTTATACATGTAGAGGCTTCTCTTGGGGTTAAACGCCAAGTTGTAACATGTTTTTGGTGTTTAACTCTGGTTTGTGACGTGTTTCTGGCGTTTTACTCCATAATGCAGCATAGAACTGGCGTTGAACGCCAGCTTTCGTCATCTAAACTCGTATAAAGTATGAACTATTATATATTGCTGAAAATCCTTGGATGTCTACTTTCCAACGCAATTTAGAGAGCGCCATTTGGAGTTTTGTAGCTCCAGAAAATCCATTTCGAGTGTAGGGAGGTCATAATCCAACAGCATCAGCAGTCCTTTTTCAGCCTGAATCGGATTTTTGCTCAGGTCCCTCAATTTCAGCCAAAAAATACCTGAAATCATAGAAAAATATACAAACTCATAGTAAAGTCCAGAAATGTGTATTTTGCATAAAAAATAATAAAAACATCCCTAAAAGTAGCTAGATCTTACTAAAAACTACCTAAAAACAATGCCAAAAGCGTATAAATTATCCGCTCATCACTAGGCGTTCAACGCCCCACTCAAGGCTTCCCTATTGAAGAACTTAAGGCCATTAAGGCTCATGAGGAGACTATAGAAGTTCCCTTAAATGCCTTATTGCAATTCATGGATTATGAGGATTACTCCTCCTCTGATGAGGAAGAGGAAACTAGGGAAGAGCAAGTTGCTCGTTACCTAGGAGTCGTCATGAAGCTGAATGCCAAGTTGTTTGGCACAGAGCCATTAGAAGAAGAACCTCCAGTGCTAACCAAGGAACTCAATGCCTTGGTTCAGCAAAAACTACCTCAGAAGCTGCCGGATCCCGGACGCTTTCTAATTCCTTGCACCATAGGCACTATTACCTTTGAAAAGGCTCTGTGTGACATAGGGTCAAGTATAAACCTTGTGCCACTCTCTGTAATGGAGAGGTTGGGAATCTTTGAGGTGCAAGCTACAATAATCTTACTAGAGATGGTAGACAAGTCAATGAAAAAAGGCTTTTGGTCTAGTAGAGGATATCTTAGTAAAGGTTGAAAACCTTTACATCCCTACAGATTTTATAATCTTGGATACTGGGGAGGAAGAGGATGAATCCATCATCCTTGGAAGACCTTTCCTGGCCACTGCTAATGTCATAATTGATGTAGCAAAGGGAGAGCTGATTCTATAGTTATGGGAGGACCACATCTTGTTCAAGATGCCTAGCCTTAACTCTCCCTCTTACAAAAGAGAAACAGTTGTGCAACACCTAATGTTCTAACCCTCTCTCTCAATGTAGAGCTATACAGAGCCCTCAGACACCAATTCTGAGTTTGGTGTTGGGAACCCATCATCAAGAACTGAGAATAAAGGTACTAAGAGGAAAGTACCTAAAGGCTGAAGGGACAAAAAGAGCCCTACTAAAGGCCTCTCACCTGGCATGAGAGTTGTCTTCACTGACAATCCAGTCATTCTACAAACAGTGAACAAGATCCTGTCTTTATAGCATGTGGAGCTCATCCATGAGAGCACAGGCAAGAAGTTCACTACAAGGGGCAAAATTTTGAGCCCCTATCCATCTACGTAAGGAGCTAACCGTCAAGCTAGTGACATTAACGAAGTGCTTGTTTGGAGGCAACCCAATCATAAATAAAGTTATTTTTTATTTTTATTAAGTTTATTTAAGTTATATAAGTTTAATTTTCATATTTGTTTAAGTTTGTAATCATGTGCAATAGTTAGAACAGAAACAGAAACAATCAGAGCTGGAAAAAGAACACCCTAGAGTTGGAAAAAGAACACCCTCTGAGCAGGAACCTTGCTGGCATTGAATGCCAGACAAGGGTGCTAGAGTGGGTGGCGTTCATTGCCCATGAGAAGCAGCATTGCTAGCGTTGAACGCTAGCCAGGGAGCATGAAGCTGGCATTGAATGCCAACCAGGGGGTAGAGACTGGGCGTTCAACGCCCCAACAGAGGCACAGACCTAGCGTTGAATGCTAGGAAGAAGCACCTTAATGGGCATTCAATGCCCTAATAAGAGCACAAAGCTGGCATTGAATGCCAGCCAAGAGCAAGAGCTGAGCGTTCAACGTCCACAAGGGGGTAAGGAACTCAAATTTCCTAACCCCTCAAGACTAATGGGTCCCACAGAATCTCCACTTACCCCACCTTCTTCTCTCTCTTACTTTCACCATTCCCTACACACTCTTTCCCATAAACCTTCAACCAATCACATATATACCTCTTCCCAAAACCATCATAACTCCCACTAGAGCACGAAATTGTGATCTCAATGGTGCCAACAACTCGGTACGCACAATTGTAATCTCAACTCTTTTTCACAACTTCACACAACTAACCAGCAAGTGCACCGGGTCGTCCAAGTAATAAACCTTACGTGAGTAAGGGTCGATCCCACGGAGATTGACGGCTTGAAGCAAGCTATGGTCACCTTGTAAATCTCAGTCAGGCGAGTTCAAATGGTTATAGAGTTTTAATAATTAAAAGATAAATAAAACATAAAATAAAGATAGAGATACTTATGTAATTCATTGGTAAGAATTTCAGATAAGCATATGGAGATGCGTTGTTCCTTCTGAATCTCTGCTTTCCTACTACCTTCATCCAATCTTTCAGACTCCTTTCTATGGCAAGCTGTATGTTGGGTGTCACCGTTGTCAATGGCTACTTCCCATTCTCTCAGTGAAAATGGTCCTCTACGGTTTCTGTACGGCTAATCAACTGTTGGATTGCTCGTCCCGGATGAAAAATACCATGCACATATATCGTATGGCTAATCAGCTATTGGTTCTCGATCGTGTAGGAATAAGATTTACTATCCTTTTGCGTCTATCACCACGGCCTACAGTCGCGAGTTTGAAGCTCGTCACAGTCATCCCATCCCATATCCTACTCGGAATACCACAGACAAGGTTTAGACTTTCCGGATTTCAAGAATGCTGCCAATGGGTTCTAGCCTATACCACGAAGAATCTAATCTCGGATTTAGATGCCCCATTGTCAGAGGGGAGTCGATGTGAATCGTTGATTAGAAATCCAAGAGATATACATTCAAGTTTGTCTTCATGTAGAACGGAAGTGGTTGTCAATCACGCGTTCATAAGTGAGAATGGTGATGAGTGTCACATAATCATCACATTCATCATGTTCTTGTGTGCAAATAAATATCTTAGAATAATAATAAGCATGAATTGAATAGAAAGCAGTAGTACTTTGCATTAATACTCGAGGAATAGCAGAGTTCAACACCTTAATCTATGGAGTATAGAAACTCCACCGTTGAAAATACATAAGTGAAAATAAGGTAGGCATGGCCGTGAGGCCAGCCCCCAATGTCTAAGGACTAACAATGATCAAAGATGTTCCAAAAGCTCGTCCAAAGATTCTAATACAATAGTAAAAAGTTCTATTTATACTAAACTAGTTACTAGGGTTACAGAAATAAGTAAATGATGCAGAAATCCACTTCCGGGCCCACTTGGTGTGTGCTTGGGCTGAGCATTAAAGTTTTCACATGTAGAGGTCTTCCTTGGAGTTAAACGCCAGTTTGTAACCTGTTTTTGGCGTTTGACTCTGGCTTGCAACTTGTTTTTGGCGTTTAACGCCAGAATAAGGCAGAAAGCTGGCGTTGAATGCCAGTTTGAGTCGTCTAAACTTGGGCAAAGTATGGACTATTATATATTTCTGGAAAGCCCTGGATGTCTACTTACCATCGCAGTTGAGAGCGCGCCATTTGGACTTCTATAGCTCCAAAAACACCATTTCGAGTGCAGGGAGGTCAGAATCCAACAGCATCAGCAGCCCTTCTTCAGCCTCTGAATCAGATTTTTGCTCATGTCCCTCAATTTCAGCCAGAAAATACCTGAAATCACAGAAAAGCACACAAACTCATAGTAAAGTCCAGAAATGTGTATTTTGCTTAAAATCTAATAAAAATATACTAAAAAGTGAATAAAACATACTAAAAACTATATAAAAACAATGTCAAAAAGCATATAAATTATCCGCTCATCACAACACCAAACTTAAATTGTTGCTTGTCGCCAAGCAACTGAAAACAAAATAGGATAAAAAGAAGAGAATATACAATGAATTTCACAATATCAATGAAACTTAGTCCCAATTAAATGTGCGGGGCTAGTAGCTTTTTGCTTCTGAACAGTTTTGGCATCTCACTTTATCCTTTGAAATTCAGAATGATTGGCATCTATAGGAACTCAGAATTTTAGATAGTGTTATTGATTCTCCTAGTTCAGTATGTTGATTCTTGAACACAGTTACTTTATGAGTCTTGGCCGTGGCCCTAAGCACTTTGTTTTCCAGTATTACCACTGGATACATAAATGCCACAGACACATAACTGGGTGAACCTTTTTAGATTGTGACTCAGCTTTGCTAAAGTCCCTAGTTAAAGGTTTTCAGAGTTCTTAAGCACACTCATTTTGCTTTGGATCACGACTTTAACCACTCAGTCTCAAACTTTTCACTTTGACCTTCATGACACAAGCACATGGTTAGGGACAGCTTGATTTAGCCGCTTAGGCCTAGATTTTATTTCCTTAGGCCCTCCTATCCATTAATGCTCAAGGCCTTGGATCCTTTTTACCCTTGCCTTTTGGTTTTAAGGGCTATTGGATTTTTCTGCTTGCTTTTTCTTTTTCTTTTTCTTTCTTTTTTTTAATTTTCGCCACTTTTTTTTTTCGCAAGCTTTCTTATTCACTGCTTTTTCTTGCTTCAAGAATCAATTCCATGGTTTTTCATATTATCAATAACATTTTTCTTTGTTCATCATTCTTTCAAGAGCCAACAATTTTAACATTCATAAACTTCACTATCAAAAATATGCACTGTTCAAGCATTCATTCAGAAAATAAAAAGTATTGCCACCACATCAAAATAATTAAACTAATTTTAAGATAAAATTTGAAATCCAAGTACTTTTTGTTCTTTTGTAATTAAGCACATTTTTCATTTAAGAGAGGTGAAGGATTCATGGAATTATTCATAGTTTTAAGACATAGACACTAGACACTAATGATCATGTAATGAAGACACAAACATAGACAAACATGAAGCTCAAAAACCAAAAATAGAAAATAAATAGACAAGGAGATTAAGGAATGAGTCCACCATAGTGTGGGTGGCGTCTTCCTCTTGAAGAACCAATGGAACGCCTAAGCTCCTCTATGTCTCTTCCTTGCCTTTATTGCTCCTTCCTCATAGCTCTTTGATCTTCTCTAATCTCATGGAGAATGATGGAGTGCTCTTAGTGCTCCACCCTTAGTTAGTCCATGTTGTAACTTAAGCCTTCCAACGAGTTGTTGAGTTGCTCCCAATAGTTGTGTGGAGGAAATTGCATCCCTTGAGGCATCTCAGGGATTTCTTGATGAGGATCCTCCTTATGCTCTTGTTGAGGTCCATGAATGAGCTCCCTTATTTGCTCCATCCTTTTCTTAGTGATGGTCTTGTTCTCTTCAATGAGGATGTCTCCTTCTATGTCAATCCCAGCCAAATTGCATAGATGACAAATGAGATGAGGAAAGGCTAATCTTGTTAAGGTGGATGACTTGTCAGCCACCTTATAGAGTTCTAGAGGTATGATCTCATGAACTTCCACTTCCTCCCTAATCATGATACTATGGATCATGATGGCCCGATCCACAGTCACTTCAGATCGGTTTCTAGTAGGAATGATGGAGCATTGGATGAACTCCAACCATCCTCTAGCCACAAGCTTAAGGTCCGGTCTTCTCAATTGAACCAGACTGCCTCTTGAGTCTCTTTTTCATTGAGCTCCTTCCACACATATGTCCATGAGGACTTGGTCCAACCTTTGATCAAAGTTGACCCTTCTAGTGTAGGGGCGTGCGTTTTCTTGCATAATTTGCAAGTGGAACGCCAACCTTACGTTTTCCAGACTGAAATCTATGTATTTCCCCCAAACCATTGTAAGCCAATTCTTTGGATTCGGGTTCATACTTTGATCATGGTTCCTAGTGATCCATACATTGGCATAGAACTCTTGAACCATTGAGATTCTGACTTGTTGAATGGGGTTGGTAAGAACTTTCCAACCTCTTCTTCGGATCTCATGTCGGATCTCCGGATACTCATTTTTCTTGAGCATGAAAGGGACCTCAGGGATTACCTTCTTCTTGGCCATAACTTCATAGAAGTGTCTTGATGGACTTTTGAGATGAATCTCTCCATCTCCCATGACTCGGAGGTGGAAGCTTTTGCCTTTCCTTTCTTCTTTCTAGAGGTTTCTCTAGCCTTAGGTGCCATAAATGGTTATGGAAAAATAAAAAGCAATGCTTTTACCACACCAAACTTAAAAGGTTTGCTCGTCTTCGAGCAAAAGAAGAAAGAAAGAAGGGGAAGTAGAAGAAAAATAGAGAAGGAGGGAGAAGTGAATTCGGCCAAGATGGTGGAAAGGTGTATGTGTTGTATGAATATGAAGGAGCAGTGAGGGGTTTATATAGGGATGAGGGAAGGGTTAGGATTTGGTCATTATGGTTGGGTTTGGGAAGGAAAAGTGTTTGAATTTGAAAGTGAGGTAGGTGGGGTTTTTGGGGAAGAGATATAGAGGTGATTGGTGAAGAGGTGATGGGAAAGAGTGAATGAGTTGATTGGTGAGGGGTATTTGGAGAAGAGTGTTGTGGGAGTGTAGGTGTGGGGATCCTGTGGGGTCCACACATCCTGAGGGGTCAAGGATGTATCATTCCTGCTCCTATTAGGCGTGTAAATGCCTTTAGAGTGCAATCCTGGCGTTTAACGCCAGATTGCTGCTTGTTTTTGGCATTAAACACTAGCTTTTATTCCTTTCTTGGCGTTAAACGCCAGGCTGCAACCTGTTTCTGGCGTTTAACGCCAGTCTGGTGCTTGTTTTTGGCGTTTAACGCCCAGAATGGTGCCAGACTGGGCGTTAAACGCCCATTCTGCTACCCTTAGTAAGTGTCTCCTTCAGGGTGTGCTATTTTTAATGCTATTTTTTATTTCTCTTTAATTTTTGCAGTTATTTTTGTGACTCCACATGATCATCAACCTAAAAAAAATATGAAATAATATAGATAAATAAAAATTGGGTTGCCTCCCAATAAGCGCTTCTTTAATGTCAATAGCTTGACAGTGGGTTCTCATGGAGCCTCACAGATTTTTTAGAGCATTGTTGGGACCTCCCAACACCAAACTTAGAGTTTGGATGTGGGGGTTCAACACCAAACTTAGAGTTTGGTTGTGGCCTCCCAACATCAAACTTAGAGTTTGACTGTGGGGGCTTTATTTGACTCTATATTGAGAGAAGCTTTTCATGCTTCTTCTCCATGGTTGCAGAGGGAGATCTTTGAGTTTTAAACACAAGGTAGTCCTCATTCAATTGAAGGACCAACTCTCCTCTGTTAACATCAATTACAGCTTTTGCTATGGTTAGGAAGGGTCTTCCAAGGATGATGGATTCATCCTCATCCTTCCTAGTGTCTAGGATTATGAAATCAGCAGGGATGTAAAGGTCTTTGACCTTTACTAGCACGTCCTCTACCTGTCCATAAGCCTTTTTCATGGATTTGTCTGCCATCTCTAATGAGAATTTGGCAGCCTATACCTCAAAGATTCCCAGTTTCTCTATTACAGAGAGTGGCATTAAGTTTATGCCTGACCCCAAGTCACACAGAGCATTCTCAAAGGTCATGGTGCCTATGGTACAGGGAATTAGGAATTTACAAGGATCATGTTTCTTTTGAGGTAAAGTGTGCTGAACCTAGGTATTCAATTCATTAATGAGCAATGGAGGTTCATCATCCCAAGTCTCATTACCAAATAGCTTGGCATTCAGCTTCATGATTGCTCCTAAATACTGGGCAACTTGCCCTTCAACAATGTCTTCATCTTCTTAAGAAGATGAATAGTCATCAGAGCTCATGAATGGTAAAAAGAGGTTCAATGGAATCTCTATGGTCTCTAGATGAGCCTCAAATTTCTTAGGTTCCTCAATTGGAAACTCCTTTTTGTCTAGAGGACGTCCCAAGAGATCTTCCTCACTGGGATTCACGTCATCCTCCTCTTCTGTGCATTCGGCCACACCACGTAAGGTTATGGCCTTGCACTCTCTTTTTGGGTTCTCTTTTGTATTGCTTGGGAGAGTACTAGGAGGAGTTTCAGTTACTTGTTTACTCAGCTGGCCGACTTGTGCCTCCAAATTTCTAATGGAGGACCTTGTTTCATTCATGAAACTTAGAGTGGCCTTAGATAGATCAGAGACTATGTTTGTTAAGCTAGAGGGGCTCTGCTCAGAATTCTCTATCTGTTGCTGAGAGGATGATGGAAAAGGCTTGCTATTGCTAAACCTATTTTTTCCACCATTATTAAAGCCTTGTTGAGGCTTTTGTTGATCCTTCCATGAGAAATTTGGATGATTTCTCCATAAGGGATTATAGGTGTTTCTATAGGCTTCACCCATGTAATTCACCTCTGCCATTGCAGGGTTCTCAGGATCATAAGCTTCTTCTTCAGAAGATGCTTCTTTAGTAATGTTCGATGCATTTTGCAAACCATTCAGACTCTGAGAAATCATGTTGACTTGCTGAGTCAACATTTTGTTCTGAGCCAATATGGCATTCAGAGCATCAATTTCAAGAACTCCCTTCCTCTGAGGCATCCCATTACTCACAGGATTCCTTTTAGAAGTGTACATGAACTGGTTATTTGCAACCATGTCAATGAGTTCTTGAGCTTCTACAGGTATTTTCTTCAGGTGAATATATCCACCTGCAGAATGGTCCAATGACATCTTAGACAATTCAGACAGACCATCATAGAATATATCCAGGATGGTCTATTCTGAGAGCATGTCAGAAGGACACTTTTTGGTCAGTTGCTTGTATCTTTCCCAAGCTTCATAGAGGGATTCACCATCTTTTTGTCTGAAGGTTTGAACATCCACTCTAAGCTTGCTCATCTTTTGAGGAGGAAAGAACTTGGCTAAGAAAGCCGTGACCAGCTTATCCCAAGAGTTCAGGCTATCTTTAGGTTGAGAGTCCAACCATATTCTAGTTTTGTCTCTTACAACGAAAGGAAAAAGCATAAGCCTGTAGACCTCGGGATCAACTCCATTGGTCTTAACAGTATCACAGATTTGCAAGAATTCATTTTAGAACTGAAAAGGATCTTCTGATGGAAGTCCATAAAACTTGCAATTCTGTTGCATCAGAGAAACTAATTGAGGCTTTAGCTCAAAATTGTTTACTCCAATGGCAGAGATTGAGATGCTTCTTCCATGTAAGTTGGAATTTGGTGCTGTAAAGTCACAAAGCATCTTCCTTGCATTGTTGTTAGGTTCGGCCATGTCTCCTTCTTTTTCGAGATTCTCTGTAAGGTTTTCTCTGGATTGTTGTGCTTTAGCTTCTCTTAGCTTCTTCTTCAGAGTCCTTTTAGGTTCAAGATTTGCTTCAACAAGAATGTCCTTGTCCTTGCTCCTGCTCATATGAAAAAGAAGAGAACAGAAAAGAAGCGGAATCCTCTATGTCACAGTATAGAGATTCCTTTATGTGAGTAGAAGATGAAAAGAATAGAAGAAGAAAAATTCAAACACATAGAGAGAAGAGAAGAGGGTTCAAATTATGAATAGAAGAGAAGTGTTAGTAGATAAATAAATAAATAGAAGGAGATGAGAGAGAGAGAGAGAATTCGAATATTAAAAGAAGAGAGAGTAGAAATATTTTTATTTTTATTTTATTTATGATGTTAGTTTCAAAAATTAGGAGAAGAAATAGAATAAAATTAAAATTTAAAATAATTAGTTAAATAAAAAGATTTTTGAAAAAGGGGGAGGTGATTTTCGAAAATTAGAGAGAGAAAATTAGTTAGGTGGTTTTAAAAAAAGATAAGAATTTTAAAACAAACAAAAAGACAATTAGTTAGTTGAAAAAGATTTGAAAATCAATTTTGAAAAGATAAGAAGTTAGAAAAGATTTTTTTGAAATCAAATTTTAAAAAAAAAGATATGATTGAAAAAGATTTGATTGAAAAAGATATGATTTGAAAAAGATATGATTAAAAGATATGATTGAAAAGATATGATTGAAATTTATTTTGAAAAAGATTTGAAAAGGGAATTAAAAAGATTTAATTTTTAAAATTAAAATTGATTACTTTACTAACAAGAAACTAAAAGATATGATTCTAGAATTTAAAGATTGAACCTTTCTTAACAAGAATGTAACAAACTTCAAATTTTTTAATCAATCACATTAGTTGTTAGTAAAGTTTTTGAAATTTTGAAATAAAATTAAGAAAAAGATTTTGAAAATCAATTTTTAAAATTTTTAAAAATATTAAGAAAAAAATGAAAAAGATTTGATTTTTGAAAAATATTTGAAAAGATAAGATTTTTTTTAAAAATAAAATCTTGACTTGACTAACAAGAAACAACTTATTTTGAAAAAAAAAATTTACTAAGTTAACCCAAAATTTCGAAATTTATGAGAGAAATAAGGAAAAGATATTTCTTATTTTTTTTAATTTAATGAGGAAAGAGAAAAAAGAAAAGATATCATTTTTGTGGTTTTCTCTTCTTTTTTTTTCAGTAAACAGCAAGATTGAACAAGACATGAAAAATTAAGATCAAAACACATAATGCATGGAAGAACACTTTGAATATCAAGATGAAAACCAAGAACACTTTGAAGATCAAGATGAATATCAAGATTTATTTTTGAAAAATTTTCAAGAAAAGAAAAACATGCAAGACACCAAACTTAGAGATTTTTCATGTTTAGACACTATGAATGAAAAAATGCATATGAAAAACAACAAAAGACACAAAACAAGAAAATATGAAGATCAAACAAAGAAAATCCTCAAGAACAACTTGAAGATTATGAAGAACACATGCATGAATTTTCGAAAAATTTTTTGAAAAATTAAAAAGATGCAATTGATACCAAACTTAAAAATTGACACTAAACTCAAACAAGAAATACAAAATATTTTTGATTTTATGATTTTATAATTATTTTTGGATTTTTCAAAAATTATTTTTTTTTGAAAAACGAAAAAGAAGAAAAATTTTGAAAGATTTTTGAAAACTTTTTGAAAATCAAATAAAAAGAAAATTACCTAATCTGATCAACAAGATGAATCGTCAGTTATCCAAACTCGAACAATCCCCGGTAACGGCGCCAAAAACTTGGTGCACGAAATTGTGATCTCAATTGTGCCAACAACTTGGTACGCACAATTGTAATCTCAACTCTTTTTGACAACTTCGCACAACTAACCAACAAGTGCACTAGGTCGTCTAAGTAATAAACCTTACGTGAGTAAGGGTCTGATGAGCGGATAATTTATACGCTTTTTGGCATTGTTTTTTAGGTAGTTTTTAGCATGATCTAGTTACTTTTAGGGATGTTTTCATTAGTTTTTATGCTAAATTCACATTTCTGGACTTTACTATGAGTTTGTGTGTTTTTCTGTGATTTCAGGTATTTTCTGGATGATTTCAACTTGATGAATGTGGTGTCCATGACACTCATCATCATTCTCACCTATGAACGTGCATGATTGACAACCACTTCCGTTCTACCTTAGACCGGGCGCATATCTCTTGGATTCCTTAATCAGAATCTTCGTGGTATAAGCTAGAATTGATGGCGGCATTCATGGAAATCCGGAAAGTCTAACCTTGTCTGTGGTATTCCAAGTAGGATTCCGGGATTGAATGACTGTGACGAGCTTCAAACTCCTGATGGCTGGGCGTTAGTGACAGACGCAAAAGAATCACGGGATTCTATTCCAACCTGATTGAGAACCGACAGATGATTAGCCGTGCTGTGACAGAGCATTTGGACCATTTTCACTGAAAGGATGGGATGTAGCCATTGACAACGGTGATGCCCTACATACAGCTTGCCATGGAAAGGAGTAAGAAGGATTGGATGAAAGCAGTAGGAAAGCAGAGATTCAACAGGGACAAGCATCTCCATACGCTTATCTGAAATTCCACCATTAATTTACATAAGTATCTCATTCCTATTTTATTTATCTTTTAATTATCTAATCCAATCACATTTGAATCAGCCTGATTGAGATCTCCAAGATGACCATAGATTGCTCCATACCAACAATCTCCGTGGGATCGACCCTTACTCACGTAATGTATTACTTGGACGACTCAGTGCACTTGCTGGTTAGTTGTGCGGAGTTGTGACTGTGTAATTCACGTGTGAGAGCTACCAAATTATTGGAGCCATTGTTGATGATTACAATTTCGTCCACCAAGGTCGATCCCACGGAGATTGACGGCTTGAAGCAAGCTTTGGTCACCTTGTAAATCTCAGTCAGGCGAGTTCAAACGGTTATGGAGTTTTAATAATTAAAAGATAAATAAAACATAAAATAAAGATAGAGATACTTATGTAATTCATTGGTAGGAATTTCAGATGAGCGTGTGGAGATGCGTTGTGATGAGCGGATAATTTGTACGCTTTTTGGCATTGTTTTTAGTATGTTTTTAGTAGTTTTAGTTGAGTTTTTAGTATATTTTTATTAGTTTTTAGTTAAAATTCACTTTTCTGGACTTTACTATGAGTTTGTGTGTTTTTCTGTGATTTCAGGTATTTTCTGCCTGAAATTGAGGGACCTGAGCAAAAATCTGATTCAGAGACTGAAAAGGACTGCAGATGCTGTTGGATTCTGACCTCCCTGCACTCGAAGTGGATTTTCTGGAGCTACAGAAGCCCAATTGGCGCGCTCTCAACGGCGTTGGAAAGTAGACATTCTGGGCTTTCCAGCAATATATGATAGTCCATACTTTGCTCAAGATTTGATGGCCCAAACCGGCGTTCAAAGTCACCTTCAGATTTCCCAGCGTTAAACGCCGGAACTGGCACCAAAGTGGGAGTTAAACGCCCAAACTGGCACAAAAGCTGGCGTTTAACTCCAAGAAGAGTCTCTACACGAAAATGCTTCAATGCTCAGCCCAAACACACACCAAGTGGGCCCGGAAGTGGATTTTTATGTCATTTACTCATCTTTGTAATTCTTAAGCTACTAGTTCCCTATAAGTAGGACCTTTTACTATTGTATTTTCATCTTGGTTCTTCTGGTTCCCTCTCTGGGGCCGAAACCAATGATCACTTTTGTTCTTATGTATTTTCAACGGTGGAGTTTCTACACACCATAGATTAAGGTGTGGAGCTCTGCTGTACCTCGAGTATTAATGCAATTACTATTGTTCTTTTATTCAATTCCGCTTGTTCTTGTTCCAAGATATCACTTGTTCTTCAACTTGATGAATGTGATGATCCGTGAAACTCATCATCATTCTCACCTATGAACGTGTGACTGACAACCACCTCCGTTCTACCTTAGATTGGGTGAATATCTCTTGGATTCCTGATACACGATGCATGGTTGATCGCCTGACAACCTAGCGCTCGCCTGACAAACGAGCCAGCCATTCCGTGAGATCAGAGTCTTCGTGGTATAGGCAAGAACTGATGGCGGCATTCAAGAGAATCTGGAAGGTCTAACCTTGTCTGTGGTATTCTGAGTAGGATTCAATGATTGAATGACTGTGACGTGCTTCAAACTCCTGAGGGCGGGGCGTTAGTGACAGACGCAAAAGAATCACTGGATTCTATTCCGGCCTGATTGAGAACCGACAGATGGATAGCCGTGCCGTGACAGGGTGCGTTGAACATTTCCACTGAGAGGATGGGAGGTAGCCACTGACAACGGTGAAACCCTTGCATAAGCTTGCCATGGAAAGGAGTAAGAAGGATTGGATGAAGACAGTAGGAAAGCAGAGAGACGGAAGGGATAAAGCATCTTCATACGCTTATCTGAAGCTCTCACCAATGATATACATAAGTATCTCTATCTTTATCTTTATGTTTTATTCGTATATCACCCATACCCATTTGAGTCTGCCTGACTAAGATTTACAAGGTGACCGTAGCTTGCTTCATACCAACAATCTCTATGGGATCGACCCTTACTCGCGTAAGGTTTATTACTTGGACGACCCAGTGCACTTGCTGGTTAGTTGTGCGAAGTTGTGATAAAGAGTTGAGATTGCAATGAGCGTACCATGTTGATGGCGGCATTGATGATCACAATTTCGTGCACCAAGTTTTTGGCGTCGTTGCCGGGGATTGTTTCGTGTATGGACAACTGACGGTTCATCTTGTTGCTTAGATTAGGTATTTTTCAGAATTCTTAAGAATGAGTTCTAGAGTTTCATGATGATCTGTTGGAATCTGGCTGGCTGAGAAGCCATGTCTAATCTTATTGGACCGAGGTTTCAACTGATCATCACAAGAGCTTATTGATCTCTATCAGTCTTGCTATTGGAGCAATGATCTGCTAAGGCTTGGCTGGCCATTGGCCATGTCTAGTGTTTTGGACCGAAGCTTTCTTTGAAAGCTTGGCTGGCTGTGAAGCCATGTCTAATTCCTGGACCGAAGTCTTAGAGTAGCATTGCAATGATTCCTGGAATCCAAATTGAGAATTCTGAAAACTTTATTTTCTATTTCCATATAATTTTCGAAAAATCCAAAAAAATTTCAAAATCATAAAAACCAAAAATATTTTATGTTTCTTGTTTGAGTCTAGTGTCTAATTTTAAGTTTGGTGTCTTGCATGCATTGTTTGTTTGATCTTGGTTCTATTTTCAAGTCAATAGTATAGGGAACTGAAGATTCAGAACATGCAGCAGAGGAATTACACAGAAAAAGCTGGGCGTTCAAAACGCCCAGTGAAGAAGGACAGACTGGCGTTTAAACGCCAGCCAGGGTGCCTGGTTGGGCGTTTAACGCCCAAAAACGTTGTGCATTGGGTGTTAAACGCCAGAATGTGCACCATTCTGGGCGTTTAACGCCAGAATGTGCACCATTCTGGGCGTTTAACGCCAGGATGGCACAAGGGGGAGGATTTTGTTTTCAAATCAATTTTTTCCAAGTTTTCAAAGTTTTTCAAAATCAAATCTTTTTCAAATCATATCTTTTCAATCAAACCTTTTTCAAAATCAATTTCTTTCCTTTTTCAAAGATACTTGCTATCAATTAATGATTTAATTCAACATTTCAAGTATGTTGCCTTTTCTGTTGAGAAAGGTTTAATGTTTGAATCATATCTTTTCTTGTTAGGCAAGTCATTAATTTTAAAAAAATCAAATCTTTTTAAATTGTTTTCAAATCATATCTTTTCAATCATATCTTTTTAAAAGCATAATTTTTTTCTATCATATCTTTTTAATCACATCTTTTTCAAAACAGTTTTTAATCATATCTTTTTGATTTCTAATTTCAAAATCTTTTTCAAAAATTACTTGATCTCTTTCTCACTCTTGATTTTCGAAAATCAAATTAAAGTTTTTCAAAATATTTTTAAAATCTTTTTAATTAATTTTCGAAAAAAATCTCTTCCCCTCTTCTCACATCCTTCTATTTATGGAGTACCACTCCTCCTCAATGCACAATTCAAACTCTATCTGATTAAGTTCGAATTCTTCTACCTCTTCCTTCTAATTTTCTTCTTCTCTGACACCTCAAGGAATCTCTATACTGTGACATAGAGGATTCCACATCTTCTTGTTCTCTTCTCTTTCATATGAGCAGGAACAAAGACAAAGGCATTCTTGTTGAAGCTGACCCTGAACCTGAAAGGACCTTGAAGCGAAAGCTAAGAGAAGCTAAGGCACAACTCTCTGTAGAGGACCTAATAGAAATCTTCAAAGAAGAAGAACCCATGGCAGCCGAAAATAACAACAATGCAAGGAAGGTGCTGGGTGACTTTACTGCACCTACTCCCGACTTCTATGGGAGAAGCATCTCTATCCCTGCCATTGGAGCAAACAACTTTGAGCTTAAGCCTCAATTAGTTTCTCTAATGCAACAGAATTGCAAGTTCCATGGACTTCCATTGGAAGATCCTCATCAGTTCTTAGCTGAATTCTTGCAAATCTGTGACACTGTCAAGACTAATGGGGTTGACCCTGAGGTTTACAGACTTATGCTACTCCCTTTTGCTGTAAGAGACAGAGCTAGGACATGGTTGGACTCACAACCTAAAGAAAGCCTGGACTCATGGGAAAAGCTAGTCAATGCCTTCTTGGCAAAGTTCTTTCCACCTCAAAAATTGAGTAAGCTTAGAGTGGAAGTCCAAACCTTCAGATAGAAGGATGGAGAATCCCTCTATGAAGCTTGGGAAAGATACAAACAATTGATCAGAAAATGTCCTTCTGACATGCTTTCTGAATGGAGCATCATAGGTATTTTCTATGATGGTCTCTCTGAACTATCCAAGATGTCTTTGGATAGCTCTGCTGGAGGATCTCTTCATCTGAAGAAGACGCCTACAGAAGCTCAAGAGCTAATTGAAATGGTTGCAAATAACCAATTCATGTACACTTCTGAAAGGAATCCTGTGAACAATGGGACTAATCAGAAGAAAGGAGTTCTTGAGATTGATACTCTGAATGCCATATTGGCTCAGAATAAAATATTGACTCAACAAGTCAATTTGATTTCTCAAAGTCTGTCTGGAATACAAAATTCACCAAGCAGTACTAAGGATGCTTCATCTGAAGAAGAAGCCTATGATCCTGAGAACCCTTCAATGGAAGAGGTGAATTACCTAGGAGAACCCTATGGAAACACCTATAATTCTTCATGGAGAAATCATCCAAATTTCTCATGGAAGGATCAACAGAGACCTCAACAAGGTTTCAACAACAATAATGGTGGAAGAAACAGGTTTAGCAATGGCAAGCCTTTTCCATCATCTTCTCAGCAACAGACAGAGAATTCTAAGTAGAACCCCTCTGACTTAGCAACCATGGTCTCTGATCTAATCAAAACCACTCAAAGTTTCATGACTGAAACAAGGTCCTCCATTAGGAATTTGGAGGCACAAGTGGGACAGCTGAGCAAGAAAATTACTGAACTCCCTCCTAGTACTCTTCCAAGTAATACAGAAGAAAATCCAAAAGGAGAGTGCAAGGCCATCAACATGGCCGAATTTGGAGAGGAAGGAGAGGCAGTGAACGCCACTGAGGGAGACCTCAATGGACGTCCACTGGCCTTCACTGAGTTCCCCAATGAGGAACCATGGGAATCTGAGGCTCAAAATGAGACCATAGAGATTCCATTGGACTTGCTTCTGCCTTTCATGAGCTCTGATGAGTATTCCTCCTCTGAAGAGGATGAGTATGTCACTAAAGAGCAAGTTGCTACATACCTTGGAGCAATCATGAAGCTAAATGACAAGTTATTTGGAAATGAGACTTGGGAGGATGAACCCCCTTTGCTCACCAAAGAACTGGATGACTTGTCTAGGCAAAAATTACCTCAAAAGAGGCAGGACCCTGGGAAGTTCTCCATACCTTGTACCATAGGCACCATGACCTTCAAGAAGGCTCTGTGTGACTTAGGGTCAAGTGTAAACCTCATGTATCTCTCTGTAATGGAGGAGCTAGGGATCTTTGAGGTACAAGCTGCAAGAATCTCACTAGAGATGGCAGACAATTCAAGAAAACAAGCTTATGGACTTGTAGAGGATGTTCTGGTAAAGGTTGAAGACCATTACATCCCTACTGATTTCATAGTCCTAGAGACTGGGAAATGCATGGATGAATCCATCATCATTGGCAGACCCTTCCTTGCCACAACTAAGGCTGTGATTGATGTTGATGGAGGTGAACTGATCATTCAAGTGAATGAAGAATCCTTTGTGTTTAAGGCTCAAGGATATCCCTCTGTCACCATGGAGAGGAAGCATGAAGAGCTTCTCTCAAAACAGAGTCAAACAGAGCCCCCACGGTCAAACTCTAAGTTTGGTGTTAGGAGGCCACAACCAAACTCTAAGTTTGGTGTTGAACCCCTACATTCAAACTCTAAGTTTGGTGTTGGGAGGTTCCAATATTGCTCTGAGCATTTGTGAGGCTCCATGAGAGCCCAATGTCAAGCTACTGACATTAAAGAAGCGCTTGTTGGGAGGCAACCCAATGTTATATTTTATCTATTTTCTTTTGTTATTTTATGTTTTCTGTAGGTTGATGATCATGAGAAGTCACAAAATCAATTGAAAAAGTAAAAACAGAATAAAAAACAGGAAGAAAAATAGCACACCCTGGAGGAAGAACCTACTGGCGTTTAAACGCCAGTAAGGCTAGCAGATGGGCGTTTAACGCCCAGTCTGGCACCATTTTGGGCATTTAACGCCAGAAAGGGGCACCAGACTGGCGTTAAACGCCAGGAAAGGGCAAGAACCTGGCGTTAAACGCCAGAAATGGGCACCAGCCCGGCGTTTAACGCCAAAATTGGCTCAAAACGCGTTTTTGCATGCCATTTGGTGCAGGGATGACTTTTTCTTGACACCTCAGGATCTGTGGACCCCACAGGATTCCCACCTACCCCACCACTCTCTCTCTTCTTCACCCATTCACCAATCACCTCAACACCTCTTCCCCAAAAACCCTTCACCTATCAAATCCCATCTCTCTTCACCACTCACATCCATCCTTCATAAAACCCTTCTTCACCCCTTCATTTTCACACAACCTAAACACCATTTCTCCCCCTCTTTGGCCGAACACAAAGCCATTCCCTTCTTCCTCATTTCTTCTTCTTCTACTCTCTTCTTTCTTCTTTTGCTCGAGGACGAGCAAACCTTTTAAGTTTGGTGTGGTAAAATCATTGCTTTTTGTTTTTCCATAACCATTTATGGCATCCAAGGCCGGAGAAACCTCTAAAAAGAGGAAAGGGAAGGCAAAAGCTTCCACCTCCGAGTCATGGGAGATGGAGAGATTCATCTCATGGGTGCATCAAGACCACTTCTATGAAGTTGTGGCCTTGAAGAAGGTGATCCCCGAGGTCCCTTTTTCACTCAAAAAGAGTGAATATCCGGAGATCCGACATGAGATCCGAAGAAGAGGTTGGGAAGTTCTTACCAACCCCATTCAACAAGTCGGAATCTCAATGGTTCAAGAGTTCTATGCCAATGCATGGATCACCAAGAACCATGATCAAAGTGTGAACCCGGATCCAAAGAATTGGCTTACTATGGTTCGGGGGAAATACTTGGATTTTAGTCCGGAAAATGTAAGGTTGGCATTCAACTTGCCCATGATGCAAGGAGATGAACATCCTTACACAAGAAGGGTCAACTTTGATCAAAGGTTGGACCAAGTCCTCACTGACATTTGTGAAGAGGGCGCCCAATGGAAGAGAGATTCAAGAGGGAAGCCGATTCAATTGAGAAGGCATGACCTCAAGCCCGTGGCTAGAGGATGGTTGGAGTTTATCCAACGCTCAATCATTCCCACTAGCAACCGGTCCGAAGTTACTCTAGACCGAGCCATCATGATCCATAGCATCATGATTGGAGAAGAAGTGGAAGTTCATGAGGTTATAGCCCAGGAACTTTATAAGGTGGCGGACAAGTCCTCTACCTTGGCAAGGTTAGCCTTTCCTCACCTCATTTGTCACCTCTGTTATTCAGTTGGGGTTGACATAGAGGGAGACATCCCCATTGATGAGGACAAGCCCATTACTAAGAAGAGGATGGAGCAAACAAGAGACCACTCTCATCATGAGATCCCTGAGATGCCTCAAGGGATGCACTTTCCTCCACAAGACTATTGGGAGCAACTGAACACCTCCCTAGGAGAATTGAGTTCCAACATGGGACAACTAAGGGTGGAGCACCAAGAACATTCCATCCTCCTCCATGAAATTAGAGAAGATCAAAGAATCATGAGAGAGGAGCAACAAAGACAAGGAAGAGACATTGAGGAGCTCAAGCACTCCATAAGACCTTCAAGAGGAAGAACAAGCCGCCATCACTGAGGTGGACCCGTTCTTTAATCTCCTTGTTCTTTATTTTCCTGTTTTTCGAAATTTTCATGCTTATGTTTGTCTATGTTTGTGTCTTATGATCATTAGTGTCTTAGTGTCTATGCCTTAAAGTTATGAATGTCCTATGAATCCATCACCTTTCTTAAATAAAAAAAATGTTCTTAATTGAAAGAGAGAAGAATTGCATGAATTTTAAATTTTATAACAGATTAATTATTTTGATGTGGTGGCAATACTTTTGTTTTCTGAATGTATGCTTAAACAGTGCATATGTCTTTTTGAATTTGTGGTTCATGAATGTTGGCTCTTGAAAGAATGATGAAAAAGGAGACATGTTACTGAGGATCTGAAAAATCATAAAAATAATTCTTGAAGCAAGAAAAAGCAGTGAATACAAAAAAAAAACGAAAAAAAAGAGAGAGAGAAAGAGAAAAAGGAAGAAAAAGAAAGAAATAAAGTTGTGATCCAAGGCAAAAAGAGTGTGCTTAAGAACCCTGGACACCTCTAATTGGGGACTCTAGCAAAGCTGAGTCACAATCTGAAAAGGTTCACCCAATTATGTGTCTGTGGCATGTATGTATCCGGTGGTAATACTGGAAGACAGAGTGCTTTGGGCCACGACCAAGACTCATAAAGTAGCTATGTTCAAGAATCATCATACTTAACTAGGAGAATCAATGACACTATCTGGATTCTGAGTTCCTAAGATGCCAATCATTCTGAATTTCAAAGGATAAAGTGAGATGCCAAAACTATTCAGAGGCAAAAAGCTAAAAGCCCCGCTCATCTAATTAATACTGATCTTCATAGATGTTTTTGGAGTTCATTGCATAGTCTCTTCTTTTTATCTTATTTTATTTCCAGTTGCTTGAGGACAAGCAACAATTTAAGTTTGGTGTTGTGATGAGCGGATAATTTGTACGCTTTTTGGCATTGTTTTTAGTATGTTTTTAGTAGTTTTAGTTGAGTTTTTAGTATATTTTTATTAGTTTTTAGTTAAAATTCGCTTTTCTGGACTTTACTATGAGTTTGTGTGTTTTTCTGTGATTTCAGGTATTTTCTGGCTGAAATTGAGGGACCTGAGCAAAAATCTGATTCAGAGACTGAAAAGGACTGCAGATGTTGTTGGATTCTGACCTCCCTGCACTCGAAGTGGATTTTCTGGAGCTACAGAAGCCCAATTGGCGCGCTCTTAACGGCGTTGGAAAGTAGACATCCTGGGCTTTCCAGAAATATATGATAGTCCATACTTTGCCCAAGATTTAATGGCCCCAACTGGCGTTCAAAGTCACCTTCAGATTTCCCAGCGTTAAACGCTGGAACTGGCACCAAAGTGGGAGTTAAACGCCCAAACTGGCACAAAAGCTGGCGTTTAACTCCAAGAAGAGTCTCTGCACAAAAATGCTTCAATGCTCAGCCCAAACACACACTAAGTGGGCCCGGAAGTGGATTTTTATGTCATTTACTCATCTTTGTAATTCTTAAGCTACTAGTTCCCTATAAGTAGGACCTTTTACTATTGTATTTTCATCTTGGTTCTTCTGGTTCCCTCTCTGGGGCCGAAACCAATGATCACTTTTGTTCTTATGTATTTTCAACGGTGGAGTTTCTACACACCATAGATTAAGGTGTGGAGCTCTGCTGTACCTCGAGTATTAATGCAATTACTATTGTTCTTCTATTCAATTCCGCTTGTTCTTGTTCCAAGATATCACTTGTTCTTCAACTTGATGAATGTGATGATCCGTGACACTCATCATCATTCTCACCTATGAACGTGTGACTGACAACCACCTCCGTTCTACCTTAGATTGGGTGAATATCTCTTGGATTCCTGATACACGATGCATGGTTGATCGCCTGACAACCGAGCGCTCGCCTGACAAACGAGCCAGCCATTCCGTGAGATCAGAGTCTTCGTGGTATAGGCAAGAACTGATGGCGGCATTCAAGAGAATCCGGAAGGTCTAACCTTGTCTGTGGAATTCTAAGTAGGATTCAATGATTGAATGATTGTGACGTGCTTCAAACTCCTGAGGGCGGGGCGTTAGTGACAGACGCAAAAGAATCACTGGATTCTATTCCGGCCTGATTGAGAACCGACAGATGGATAGCCGTGCCGTGACAGGGTGCGTTGAACATTTCCACTGAGAGGATGGGAGGTAGCCACTGACAACGGTGAAACCCTTGCATAAGCTTGCCATGGAAAGGAGTAAGAAGGATTGGATGAAGACAGTAGGAAAGCAGAGAGACGGAAGGGACAAAGCATCTTCATACGCTTATCTGAAGCTCTCACCAATGATATACATAAGTATCTCTATCTTTATCTTTATGTTTTATTCGTATATCACCCATACCCATTTGAGTCTGCCTGACTAAGATTTACAAGGTGACCATAGCTTGCTTCATACCAACAATCTCCATGGGATCGACCCTTACTCGCGTAAGGTTTATTACTTGGACGACCCAGTGCACTTGCTGGTTAGTTGTGCGAAGTTGTGATAAAGAGTTGAGATTGGAATGAGCGTACCATGTTGATGGTGCCATTGATGATCACAATTTCGTGCACCACGTTGTTCCTTCTGAATCTCTGCTTTCCTACTACCTTCATCCAATCCTTCAGACTCCTTTCCATGGCAAGCTGTATGTTGGGTGTCATCGTTGTCAATGGCTACTTCCCGTCCTCTCGGTGAAAATGGTCCTCTACGGTTTCTGTACGGCTAATCAACTGTCGGATTGCTCGTCTCGAATGAAAAATACCATGCATAGATATCGTATGGCTAATCAGCTATTGGTTCTCGATCGTGTAGGAATAGGATTTACTATCCTTTTGTGTCTGTCACCACGCCCTACAGTCACGAGTTTGATGCTCGTCACAGTCATCCCATCCCAAATCCTACTTGGAATACCACAGACAAAGTTTAGACTTTCCGAATCTCAAGAATGCTGCCAACGGGTTCTAGTCTATACGACAATGACTCTAATCTCGGATTCAGATGTCCCATTGTCAGAGGGGAGTCGATGTGAATCGTTGATTAGAAATCCAAGAGATATACATTCAAGCTTGTCTTCATGTAGAACGGAAGTGGTTGTCAATCACGCGTTCATAAGTGAGAATGGTGATGAGTGTCACATAATCATCACATTCATCATGTTCTTGTGTGCAAATGAATATCTTAGAATAAGAATAAGCATGAATTGAATAGAAAACAGTAGTACTTTGCATTAATACTCGAGGAACAGCAAAGCTCCACACCTTAATCTATGGTGTGTAGAAACTCCACCGTTGAAAATACATAAGGGAAAATAAGATAGGCATGGCCGTGAGGCCAGCCCCCAATGTCTAAGGACTAACAATGATCAAAGATGTTCCAAAAGCTCGTCCAAAGATCCTAATACAATAGTAAAAAGTTCTATTTATACTAAACTAGTTACTAGGGTTACAGAAATAAGTAAATGATGCAGAAATCCACTTTCGGGCCCACTTGGTGTGTGCTTGGGCTGAGCATTGAAGCTTTCACATGTAGAGGTCTTCCTTGGAGTTATACGCTAGTTTGTAACCTGTTTCTGGTATTTGACTCTGGCTTGCAACTTGTTTCTGGCGTTTAACGCCAGAATATGGCAGAAAGCTGGCGTTGAATGCCAGTTTGTGTCGTCTAAACTTGGGCAAATTATGGAATATTATATATTTCTAGAAAGCCCTGGATGTGTACTTTCCAACGCAGTTGAGAGCGTGCCATTTGGATTTTTTTAGCTCCAAAAACACCATTTCGAGTGCAGGGAGGTCAGAATCCAACAGCATCAACAGTCCTTCTTCAGCCTCTGAATCAGATTTTTGCTCAGGTCCCTCAATTTCAGCCAGAAAATACTTGAAATCATAGAAAAGCACACAAACTCATAGTAAAGTCCAGAATTGTGAATTTTGCTTAAAATCTAATAAAAATATACTAAAAAGTGAATAAAACATACTAAAAACTATATAAAAACAATGTCAAAAAGCATATAAATTATCTGCTCATCACCCACCAACCCTCACCCAGTTCAAATTCAAAATTTCCCACCCAATTCCCACCCATTCATTCAAACCCTACCGCTAACCCAACCCTATAAATACCCTTCTTCTAACCCTTCATACACACACTCCATACACTAAAGCCCTCACTTGGCCGAGCCACTATCCCCCTCCATCTCGTATATTCTCTTCTTCTTCTACTCTTTTCTTTCTTGATTTGCTTGAGGATGAGCAAAGCTTTTAAGTTTGGTGTTGGAAAAGCCTTGATTTTTGCTTTTCATTCACACTTATGGAACCCAAAGTTGGAGAATTCTCTAGAAAGAGGAAAGGAAAAAGCAGTTGCTTCCAGCTCCGAATATTGGAAGATGGAGAGATTCATCACCAAAGCTCATCAAGACCACTTCTATGAAGTAGTGGCAAAGAAAAGGGTAATTCCTGAAGTCCCCTTTAGTCTAAAAAAGAATGAGTACCCAGAGATCTGACGAGAAATCCAGAGGAGAGGTTGGGAAGTCCTATCCAATCCTATTCCGGAAGTTGGAATCTTGATGGTGCAAGAGTTCTATGCTAATTCATGGGTCACTAAAAACCATGACACTAGTGTGAACCCACATTCCAACAATTGGAGCACTATGGTCTGAGGGCGATCCTTGGATTTCAGCCCAGAAAAGTGTAAGATTGGCGCTCCATTTGCCAATAATGCAAGGAGACCCACATCCTTACACTAGGAGAGTTAATTTTGATCATAGGCTGGACCAAGTCATTTCAGACATTCGTGTGAAAGGAGCTCAGAGGAAGAGGGATGCTCAAGGCAAGTCTATCCAACTGAGAAGGCTTGACCTCAAGCCCGTAGCTAGAGGATGGTTGGAATTCATCCAACGCTCCATCATCCATACTAGCAATCGGTCAGAAGTGACCATAGACAGAGCCATTATGATTTATTGCATCATGATTGGAAGTGAGGTGGAAGTACATGAGGTAATACCTTAAGAGTTATACAAGAAAGCTAAAAAGCCTTCCACCTTAGCAAGGTTGGCAATCTCCCACCTTATCTGTCATCTATGCAATTCAGCTGGGATTGTCATAGAAAGAGACATCCCCATTGAGGAGGACAAGCCCATCACTAAAAGAAGGATGGAGCAAACCATAGAGTCTACACATGCACCTCAACAAGAGCATATCGAGCAACCTGAACAAGAAATCCCTGAGATACCTCAAGGGATGCATTTTCCTCCCCAAGGCTATTGGGACTAATTGTATACTTCTCAAGGAGAATTAAGCTCCGGCATGGATCAGTTGAGGATGGGACATCAAGAGCATTCCACCATCCTCCATGAAATAAGAGAAGATCAAAGGGCCATGAGAGAAGATCAAAGAGCCATGAGGGAAGAACAACAAAGGCAGGGGCGTGACATAGAAAAAATCAAGCACTCCATTGGATCCTTTAGAAGGAGTAACTAAGGTGGATTTGTTCCCTTAATCCCCTGTTGCTTATGTTATTTTTCTGTTTTCCTTGTATTTTATTTTATTATCTGTTTTCTAGTACATGATCATCTTTACTTTATGTCTTAAAGCTATGAAATATTCCCTACATCTCTCACCTTGCTTAAAAGAAAATTTTAATTGAAAAAGGAAAATGAGATACTTGAATTTTGAGTTATATCATAAGAATAGTTCAGAAGGCAAAAGCAAAAAGCCAATATCTCTTTTAACCAAAAGGAAAGAGCAAGGATCCAAGGCTTTGAGCATCAATGGTTAGGATGGCCTAAAAGAAACAAAATCTTAGCCTAAATAGTTCAAATGAGCTGCTTCCCTAGCTATATGCTTGTGGTGTGAAGGTGTCAAGTGAAAAGCTTGAGACTGAGCAGTTAAAATTGTTATCCAAAACAAAGAGTGGGCTTAATAACTCTAGACACCACTGACTGGGGATTCTAGCAAAGCTGAATCACAATTTGAAAGGGTTCAACGAGTTAAGTGTCTGTGGCGTTTATGTATCCGATGGTAATACTGGAAAACAAAGCGCTTAGGGTCACGACCAAGACTCTAAAGAAGCTATGTTCAAGAATAAAAAAGAACTGAACTAGGAGAATTAATAGTATCATCTGGATTCTGACTTCTTAAAGATGCCAATCATTCTGAGCTGGAATGGAAAGTGAGGTGTTGATGCGTGAGCATCTTTCCTATCTTTTCCTAGTGAATTTGTATAGATTTTGTTGAGTTTAATCAAGAATTAATTATAGTTTAGCCACTATGGATGCTATTTTGAGTTTTGTGCAATACTGTTTATTTTAGATAGCATTCGGCTGGATTTGATGAAGTTTATGCAGCACAATAATCAAAGGAGATGGCTACGAGGAGCGACGCGCATGTGTGCGCGTGATTTGGAGGTATCCATGGCGACGCGTGCGCGTGACTGACGCGTACGCGTGATTTGAAGATTTGCTCAGCGATGCGTCCGCGTGACTGACTCATACGCGTGACATGCGCCACGTGCAGAAAAACCCAGAAAAATGCTGGGAGCGATTTATGGGCTATTTTGACCCAATTTCCAGCCCAGAAAACACAGATTAGAAGCTGCAGAATGGACAAATCAAGTGGTCCCCACCCATCAGCTAAAGACTTGTTAATTAATTCGAATTTAAATTCAAATCTTATTTTTAGGAAAAGATATTATTTTTAATTTTAGATAATTAGATTTTAAATTTATTAGGATTAGTTATAAATAGGAATTTAGATGCCATCAGATGGGAACTCTGTACATTTTTTATCTGAATCCTTATTTTCCCTCTCAATCATGAGCAACTAATCCTCCATTGTTAAGGTTACGAGCTCTATCTATTTGTATGGATTGATTCGTTTGATCTTTCTAATTTAATCCATGTTTTGATTTATATTTCAATAATTATTTTCGTTCTTTATTTTATGAATTTGGGTGGAACGGAAGTATGACCCATGTTCTAATTGAGTTCTTGTAAAACTTGGAAAAGCTCTTTACTTGAACAACAGCTTGAAAACATATTATCCTGAATTTCTAATTGTTTGTATTTAACAGGATACGTGACATATAATCCCATTTTTAGATAATTAGGATTCTTGTGGCATATAAACTAGAAATTGATCATCACTCTCTAATTGGAATTAATTGACCAAGGAATTGGCAGTTAATGAATTTTAGAGGAGACTAGGAAGGTCTAAGGAATTAGGGTCTAGTCACATATAGTTTGCCATGAATTAAATCTTGCATGATTAAAATAGTTAGTAAGAAAAATCAATCCAGAAAAATAGATAACTCTGAAGCCTTAACTGTTTTTCTCCATACTTTATTCCCAACTCATCGCTGCTTGCTTTCTGAAATTCTTAATTTACTATTTAATGCTCTTTGGATACCAAAACACTCTTTTTTGTTTGTCTAACTAAGCCAATCACTCAACCATTATTGCTTAGTCCATCAATCCTCGTGGGATCGACCCTTACTCACGTAAGGTATTACTTGGTACGACCCGGTGCACTTGCCGGTTAATCTGTGGGACTATAAATTCCGCATTAGGTGCCAAAACTATTTAGAAGCAAAAAGCTACTAGCCCATTTATCTAATTGAAACTGAGTTTAATTGAAAACTCTGAGATTTATTATATCCTTCTATTTCTTTCTATCCTACTTTGTTTTCAGTTGCTTGGGAACAAGCAATAATTTAAGTTTGGTGTTCTAATGAGCAGATATTTTATACGCTTTTTGGCATCATTTTCATATAGTTTTCATTATGTTTTGCTTAAGTTTTATTATATTTTCATAGGTTTTAGTGAAAAACTCATATTTTTTATTTTACTTTGAGTTTGTGTGTTTTATGGTTATTTCAGGTATTTTCTGGCTAAAATTGAGGAGCTTGAGCAAAAGTCTGATTCAGAGACAGATAAAGGAATGCAGATGCTGTCAGGATCTGACCTCTGTGCACTCGAAGGTACTTTTCTGGAGCTACAAAAGTCCAAATGTGGTGCTCTCAACGGCTTTGGAAAGATAACATCTAGAGCTTTCCAGAAATATATAATAATTTATACTTTTCTTTGGAAATGAAGGCCTAAAACTGGAATTCAACGCTAGCCACCAGTCCCAATCCTGGCGTCCAATGCCCAAAGGGGAGTAGTGGCCTACAACGCCAAAACAGGTGTTCAAGGCTGGCGTTCTGGTGCACGAAATTGCAATCACACTTTTGCAATCCCGCACAACTAACCAGCAAGTGCACTGGGTCGTCCAAGTAATACCTTACGTGAGTAAGGGTCGATCCCACGGAGATTGTCGGCTTGAAGCAAGCTATGGTTATCTTGTAACTCTTAGTCAGGATATCAATAATTCTCAGGGTTTAATTGTGAAATGTGGAAGAACATGAAATAATTACTTGTTTTGCAGTAATGGAGAACAGGTTGAGATTTTGGAGATACTCTATCTTCTGGATCTCTGCTTTCCTACTGTCTTCTTCTTCAAGCACGCAAGGCTCCTTCCAAGGCAAGCTGTATGTAGGGTTTCACCGTTGTCAATGGCTACCTCCCATCCTCTCAGTGAAAATGTTCAACGCGCTCTGTCACAGCACGGCTATTCATCTGTCGGTTCTCAATCAGGTTGGAATAGAATCCAGTGATTCTTTTGCGTCTGTCACTAACGCCCAGCCTTCAAGAGTTTGAAGCTCGTCACAGTCATTCAATCCTTGAATCCTACTCAGAATACCACAGACAAGGTTTAGACCTTCCGGATTCTCTTGAATGCCGCCATCAACTCTAGCTTATACCACGAAGATTCTGATTAAGGAATCCAAGAGATATCTACTCAATCTAAGGTAGAACGGAGGTGGTTGTCAGGCACACGTTCATAGGTGAGAATGATGATGAGTGTCATGGATCATCACATTCATCAGGTTTAGGAACAAGTGATATCTTATAATAGAAGCAAGCATGATTGAATGAAAAACAGTAGTAATTGCATTAATCCATCAAGACACAGCAGAGCTCCTCACCCCCAACCATGGGGTTTAGAGACTCATGCTGTAGAAGATACAATGTGAAACGTGTAAAGTGTCATGAGGTACAGATACAATGTCAAAAGATCCTATTAATAGTGAACTAGTAACCTAGGGTATACAGAAATGAGTAAATGACGTAAAAATCTACTTCCGGGGTCCACTTGGTGTGTGCTTGGGCTGAGCATTGAAGCTTTTATGTGTCGAGACTTTTTCTGGAGTTAAACGCCAGCTTTTATGCCAGTTTGGGTGTTTAACTTCAATTCTTATGCCAGTTCCGGCGTTAAACGCCGGGAATTCTTATGCTGATTTGCAACGCCGGTTTGGGCCATCAAATCTCGAGAAAAGTATAGACTATTATACATTGCTGGAAAGCCCAGGATGTATACTTTCCAACGCCGTTAAGAGCGCGCCAATTGGGCTTCTGTAGCTCCAGAAAATCCACTTCGAGTGCAGGGAGGTCAGAATCCAACAGCATCTGCAGTCCTTTTCAGCCTCTGAATCAGATTTTTGCTCAGGACCCTCAATTTCAGCCAGAAAATACCTGAAATCACAGAAAAATACACAAACTCATAGTAAAGTCCATAAAAGTGAATTTTAACTAAAAACTAATAAAAATATAGTAAAAACTAACTAAAATATACTAAAAACATACTAAAAACAATGCCAAAAAGCGTATAAATTATCCGCTCATCACGTTCAATGCCCAAAAAGGGTCCTAGGACGTGGAGACACCCTTAGCTCAACCCAAACACTCACCAAGTGCACCTAGGAAGTGGATTTTCACACTACAATACTAGTTTATCTTATTTCTATAATTCTTAGTTAGCAGATTAGTATATATAGGAGGAGATCATCCTTGTTTAGGATCTTCTACCTTAATTCTTGCCCAATCTACACATTTTTCATTGTTTCCTTATACAGTTTGAGTCACTAACCTCCTAACGTTAAGGTTAGGAGCTTTGCTGATTCTTATGAATTAATAATATCACTATTATACTTTAATCTACGCTTGATTCTATTCTAAGATGTATCTTCGTTCTTCAACTTTATGAATCGGATGTCCCGTGACAATCATCCTCATTCTACATGGGTTCTTTTGATTCCTTGACGAGATAGTATAGAACCACAAGCTTGATTATACATCTCTTAGACGGCTAATCTACGGCTTCGTTGGGGACTTCTCGAGACATCAGTTCAGCCGAGGTATGGAGCAATTAGGGCCTTTTTATGGTATAGGCTAGAACCAAAGAAGCAACATTCTCTGATCCAGAAGATCCAACCTTGTCTGTGGAATTTTGAGTAGGATCACCAAGGGAAAGGACTGCTAGAGCTTCACCCCCTGATGAGCGGATAATTTGTACCCTTTTTGGCATTGTTTTTAGTATGTTTTTAGTATCTTTTAGTTAGTTTTTATTATATTTTTATTATTTTTTAGTTAAAATTCACTTTTCTGGACTTTACTATGAGTTTGTGTGTTTTTCTGTGATTTCAGATATTTTCTGGCTGAAATTGAGGGATCTGAGCAAAAATCTGATTCAGAGACTGAAAAGGACTGCAGATGCTGTTGGATTCTGACCTCCCTGCACTCGAAGTAGATTTTCTGGAGCTATAGAAGCCCAATTGGCGCGCTCTCAACGGCGTTGGAAAGTAGACAGCCTGGGCTTTCCAGCAATATATGATAGTCCATACTTTGCCCAAGATTTGATGGCCCAAACCGGTGTTCAAAGTCACCCTCAGGAATTCCAGCGTTAAACGCCGGAACTGGCACCAAAATGGGAGTTAAACGCCCAAACTGGCATAAAAGCTGGCGTTTAACTCCAAGGAGAGTCTCTACACGAAAATGCTTCATTGCTCAGCCCAAGCACACACCAAGTGGGCCCGGAAGTGGATTTCTATGTCATTTACCCATCTTTGTACACCTTAGGCTACTAGTTTTCTATAAGTAGGACCTTTTACTATTGTATTTGACATCTTGGTAGCTATCTTTGAGTTTCATGCTATCTTAGATCATTGGGAGGCTGGCCATTCGGCCATGCCTAGACCTTGTTCTTATGTATTTTCAACGGTGGAGTTTCTACACACCATAGATTAAGGTGTGGAGCTCTGCTGTACCTCGAGTATTAATGCAATTACTATTGTTCTTCTATTCAATTCCGCTTGTTCTTTGTCCAAGATATCACTTGTTCTTCAATTTGATGAATGTGATGATCCGTGACACTCATCATCATTCTCACTTATGAACAAAGTGACTGACAACCACTTCTGTTCTACAAGCAAACAAGGCTCTAGTGTTTATCTCTTGGATTCCTGATACACGATGCATGGTTGATCGCCTGACAACCGAGTGCTCGCCTGACAAACGAGCCAGCCATTCCGTGAGATCAGAGTCTTCGTGGTATAGGCGAGAACTGATGGCGGCATTCAAGAGAATCCGGAAGGTCTAACCTTGTCTGTGGTATTCTGAGTAGGATTCAATGATTGAATGACTGTGACATGCTTCAAACTCCTAGCAGGCGGGGCGTTAGTGACAGACGCAAAAGAATCACTGGATTCTATTCCGGCCTGACCGAGAACCGACAACTGATTAGCCATATGCTGTGACAGAGCATAGGAACATTTTCACTGAGAGGATGGGAGGTAGCCACTGACAACGGTGAAACCCTTGCATAAGCTTGCCATGGAAAGGAGTAAGAAGGATTGGATGAAGACAGTAGGAAAGCAGAGAGACGGAAGGGAAGGCATCTTCATACGCTTATCTGAAGCCCTCACCAATGATATACATAAGTATCTCTATCTTTATCTTTATGTTTTATTCATTCATCATCTATACCCATTTGAGTCTGCCTGACTAAGATTTACAAGGTGACCATAGCTTGCTTCATACCAACAATCTCCGTGGGATCGACCCTTACTCGCGTAAGGTTTATTACTTGGACGACCCAGTGCACTTGCTGGTTAGTTGTGCGAAGTTGTGTTTATGCCATGGTATTGAGCACCAAGTCTTTGGAGCCATTACTAGGGATTATTTCGTGTAAAAGTAGTGATCACAATTTCGTGCACCAAGTTTTTGGCGCCGTTGCCGGGGATTGTTCTTGTGTATGGACAACTGACGGTTCATCTTGTTGCTTAGATTAGGTATTTTTCTCAGAGTTCTTAAGAATGAATTCTAGAGTTTCATGATGATCTGTTGAAATCTGGCTGGCTGAGAAGCCATGTCTAATCTTATTGGACCGAGTTTTCAACTGATCATCACAATAGCTTGTTGATTTCTATCAATCTTGCCATTGGAGCAATGATCTGCTAAGGCTTGGCTGGCCATTGGCCATGTCTAGTGTTTTGGACCGAAGCTTTCTTTGGAAGCTTGGCTGGCTGTGAAGCCATGTCTAATTCCTGGACTGGAGTCTTAGACTAGCATTGCAATGATTCCTGGAATTCAAATTGAGAATTCTGAAACCTTTATTTTCTATTTTCATATAATTTTCGAAAAAAGCACAAAAAATTTTAAAATCATAAAAACCAAAAATATTTTATGTTTCTTGTTTGAGTCTAGTGTCTAATCTTAAGTTTGGTGTCTTGCATGCCTTGTTTATTTGATCTTGGTTCTATTTTCAAGTCAATAGTACAGGGGACTGAAGATTCAGAACATGCAACAGAGGAATTGCACAGAAAAAGCTGGGCGTTCAAAACGCCCAGTGAAGAAGGACAGACTGGCATTTAAACGCCAGCCAGGGTACCTGGTTGGGCGTTTAACGCCCAAAAAGGTAGCATTTTGGGCGTTAAACGCCAGAATGGATACCATTCTGGGCGTTTAACGCCAGGATGGCACAAGGGGGAGGATTTTGTTTTCAAATCAATTTTTTTTCAAGTTTTCAAAGTTTTTCAAAATCAAATCTTTTTCAAATCAAATCTTTTCAATCAAATGTTTTCAAAATCAATTTCTTTCCTTTTTCAAAGATACTTACTAACAATTAATGATTTGATTGAACATCTCAAGTCTGTTGCCTTTTCTGTTGAGAAAGGTTTAATGTTTGAATCATATCTTTTCTTGTTAGGCAAGTCATTAATTTTTAAAATCAAATCTCTTTAAAATTGTTTTCAAATCATATCTTTTCAATCATATCTTTTTAAAACCATAACTTTTCAATCAGATCTTTTTAATCACATCTTTTTCAAAATAGTTTTCAATCAAATCTTTTTAATTTCTAATTTCAAAATCTTCTTCAAAAATTACTTGATTTTTTTCACTCTTGGTTTTCGAAAATCAAATTAAAGTTTTTCAAAATGTTTTTAAAATCTTTTTCACTTAATTTTCGAAAAATTCTCTTCCCCTCTTCTCACATCCTTCTATTTATGGAGTATCACTCCTTCTTGATGCACAATTCGAACTCTATCTGATCAAGTTCAAATTCTTCTACCTCTTCCTTCTAATTTTCTTCTCCTCTGACACCTCAAGGAATCTCTATAGTGTGACATAGAGGATTCCACATTTTCTTGTTCTCTTCTCTTTCATATGAGCAGGAACAAAGACAAAGGCATTCTTGTTGAAGCTGACCCTGAACCTGAAAGGACCTTGAAGCGAAAGCTAAGAGAAGCTAAGGCACAACTCTCTGTAGAGGACCTAACCGAATTCTTCAAAGAAGAAGAAGACATGGCAGCCGAAAACAACAACAATGCCAACAATGCAAGGAAGGTGCTGGGTGACTTTACTGCACCTACTCCCGACTTCTATGGGAGAAGCATCTCTATCCCTGCCATTAGAGCAAACAACTTTGAGCTTAAGCCTCAATTAGTTTCTCTAATGCAACAGAATTGCAAGTTCCATGGACTTCCATTGGAAGATCCTCATCAGTTCTTAGCTGAATTCTTGCAAATCTGTGACACTGTTAAGACTAATGGGGTTGACCCTGAGGTCTACAGGCTTATGCTATTCCCTTTTGCTGTAAGAGACAGAGCTAGAATATGGTTGGACTCACAACCTAAAGAAAGCCTGGACTCATGGGAAAAGCTAGTCAATGCCTTCTTGGCAAAGTTCTTTCCACCTCAAAAATTGAGTAAGCTTAGAGTGGAAGTCCAAACCTTCAGACAGAAGGATGGAGAATCCCTCTATGAAGCTTGGGAAAGATACAAACAATTGATCAGAAAGTGTCCTTCTGACATGCTTTCTGAATGGAGCATCATAGGTATTTTCTATGATGGTCTCTCTGAACTATCCAAGATGTCTTTGGATAGCTCTGCTGGAGGATCTCTTCATCTGAAGAAGACGCCTACAGAAGCTCAAGAGCTAATTGAAATGGTTGCAAATAACCAATTCATGTACACTTCTGAAAGGAATCTTGTGAACAATGGGACTAATCAGAAGAAAGGAGTTCTTGAGATTGATACTCTGAATGCCATTCTGGCTCAGAACAAGATATTGACTCAACAAGTCAATTTGATTTCTCAAAGTCTGTCTGGAATGCAAAATGCACCAAGCAGTACTAAGGATGCTTCATCTGAAGAAGAAGCTTATGATCCTGAGAACCCTTCAATGGAAGAGGTGAATTACTTAGGAGAACCCTATGGAAACACCTATAATTCTTCATGGAGAAATCACCCAAATTTCTCATGGCAGAATCAAGAGAGACCTCAACAAGGTTTCAACAATAATGGTGGAAGAAACAGGCTTAGCAATGGCAAGCCTTTTCCATCATCTTCTCAGCAACAGACAGAGAATTCTAAGCAGAACCCCTCTGACTTAGCAACCATGGTCTCTGATCTAATCAAAACCACTCAAAGTTTCATGACTGAAACAAGGTCCTCCATTAGGAATTTGGAGGCACAAGTGGGGCAGCTGAGCAAGAAAGTTACTAAACTCCCTCCTAGTACTCTCCCAAGTAATACAGAAGAAAATCCAAAAGGAGAGTGCAAAGCCATAACCATGGCCGAATCTGGAGAGGAAAGAGAGGAAGTGGACGCCACTGAGGAAGGCCTCAATGGGCGTGCACTAGCCTCCACAGAGTTCCCTAATGAGGAACCATGGGAATCTGAGGCTCAAAATGAAACCATAGAGATTCCATTGGATTTACTTCTGCCATTCATGAGCTCTGATGAGTATTCTTCCTCTGAAGAGGATGAGTATGTCACTGAAGAGCAAGTTGCTAAATACCTTGGAGCAATCATGAAGCTAAATGATAAGTTATTTGGAAATGAGACTTGGGAAGATGAACCCCCTTTGCTCACCAAAGAACTGGATGACTTGTCTAGGCAGAAATTACCTCAAAAGAGACAAGATCCTGGGAAGTTTTCAATACCTTGTACCATAGGTACCATGACCTTCAAGAAGGCTCTGTGTGACTTAGGGTCAAGTGTAAACCTCATGCCTCTCTCTGTAATGGAGAAGCTAGGGATCTTTGAGGTACAAGCTGCAAGAATCTCACTGGAGATGGCAGACAATTCAAGAAAACAAGCTTATGGACTTGTAGAGGATGTTTTGGTGAAGATTGAAGACCATTACATCCCTACTGATTTCATAGTCCTAGAGACTGGGAAGTGCATGGATGAATCTATCATCCTTGGGAGACCCTTCCTAGCCACAGCAAAGGCTGTGATTGATGTTGATGGAGGTGAACTGATCATTCAAGTGAATGAAGAATCCTTTGTGTTCAAGGCTCAAGGATATCCCCCTGTCACCATGGAGAAGAAGCATGAAGAGCTTCTCTCAAATCAGAGGCAAACAGAGCCCCCACAGTCAAACTCTAAGTTTGGTGTTGGGAGGCCACAGCCAAACTCTAAGTTTGGTGTTGAACCCCCACATTCAAACTCTAAGTTTGGTGTTAGGAGGTTCCAACATTGCTCTGAGTGTCTGTGAGGCTCCATGAGAGCCCTCTGTCAAGCTACTGACATTAAAGAAGCGCTTGTTGGGAGGCAACCCAATGTTATATTTTATCTATTTCTCTTTGTTATTTTTTGTTATTTTGTAGGTTGATGATCATAAGAAGTCACAAATCAATTGAAAAAGCAAAAACAGAATGAAAAACAGGAAGAAAAACAGCACACCCTGGAGGAAGAACCCACTGGCGTTTAAACACCAGTGAGGCTAGCAGTTGGGCGTTTAACGCCCAGTCTGGCACCATTCTGGGCGTTTAACGCCAGAAAGGGGCACCAGACTGGCGTTAAACGTCAGAAAAGGGCAAGAACCTGGCGTTAAACGCCAGGAATGGGCACCAGCCCGGCGTTTAACGCCAGAAATGGCTCAAAACGCGATTTTGAATGCCATTTGGTGCAGGGATGACTTTTCCTTGACACCACAGGATCTGTGGACCCCACAGGATCCCCACCAACCCCACCACTATCTCTCTTCTTCACCCATTCACCAATCACCTCAACACCTCTTTCCCAAAAACCCTTCACCTATCAAATCCCATCCTTCTCTTCACCACTCACATCCATCCTTCATAAAACCCCACCTACCTCACCATTCAAATTCAAACCACTTTCCCTCCCAAACCCACCCATACATGACCGAACCATGAGCCCCCCTCTCTTATATAAACCTTTCTTCACCCCTTCATTTTCACACAACCTAAGCATCACTCTCCCCCCTCTTTGGCCGAACACAAAGCCACTCCCTTCTTCCTCAATTCTTCTTCTTCTACTATCTTCTTTCTTCTTTTGCTGGAGGACGAGCAAACCATTTAAGTTTGGTGTGGTAAAAGTGTTGCTTTTTCGTTTTTCCATAACCATTTATGGCATCTAAGGCCGGAGAAACCTCTAGAAAGAGGAAAGGGAAGGCAAAAGCTTCCACCTCCGAGTCATGGGAGATGGATAGATTCATCTCAAGGGTGCATCAAGACCACTTCTATGAAGTTGTGGCCTTGAAGAAGGTGATCCCCGAGGTCCCCTTTTCACTCAAAAAGGGTGAATATCTGGAGATCCGACATGAGATCCGAAGAAGAGGTTGGGAAGTTCTTACCAACCCCATTCAACAAGTCGGAATCTTGATGGTTCAAGAATTCTATGCCAATGCATGGATCACCAAGAACCATGATCAAAGTGTGAACCCGGATCCAAAGAATTATCTTACTATGGTTCGGGGGAAATACTTGGATTTTAGTCCGGAAAATGTAAGGTTAGCATTCAACTTGCCCATGATGCAAGGAGATGAACATCCTTACACAAGAAGGGTCAACTTTGATCAAAGGTTGGACCAAGTCCTCACAGTCATATGTGAAGAGGGCGCACAATGGAAGAGAGATTCAAGAGGCAAGCCGGTTCAATTGAGAAGGCATGACCTCAAGCCCGTAGCTAGAGGATGGTTGGAGTTTATCCAACGCTCAATCATTCCCACTAGCAACCGGTCCGAAGTTACTCTAGACCGGGCCATCATGATTCATAGCATCATGATTGGAGAAGAAGTGGAAGTTCATGAGGTTATAGCCCAAGAACTTTATAAGGTGGCGGACAAGTCCTCTACCTTAGCAAGGTTAGCCTTTCCTCACCTCATTTGTCACCTCTGTTATTCAGTAGGAGTTGACATAGAGGGAGACATCCCCATTGATGAGGACAAGCCCATCACTAAGAAAAGGATGGAGCAAACAAGAGACCCCTCTCATCATGAGATCCCTGAGATACCTCAAGGGATGCACTTTCCTCCACAAGACTATTGGGAGCAACTAAACACCTCCCTAGGAGAATTGAGTTCCAACATGGGACAACTAAGGGTGGAGCACCAAGAACACTCCATCATCCTCCATGAAATCAGAGAAGATCAAAGAATCATGAGAGAGGAGCAACAAAGACAAGGAAGAGACATTGAGGAGCTCAAGCACTCCATAAGACCTTCAAGAGGAAGAACAAGCCGCCATCACTAAGGTGGACCCGTTCTTTAATCTCCTTGTTCTTTATTCTTCTGTTTTTCGAAAATTATGCTTTATGTTTATCTATGTTTGTGTCTTATGATCATTAGTGTCTTAGTGTCTATGCCTTAAAGTTATGAATGTCCTATGAATCCATCACCTTTCTTAAAATGTTCTTAATTGAAAAAGAAAAGAATTGCATGAATTTTGAATTTTATAACAGTTTAATTATTTTGATGTGGTGGCAACACTTTTGTTCTCTGAATGTATGCTTGAACAGTGCATATGTCTTTTGAATTTGTGGTTCATGAATGTTGGCTCTTGAAAGAATGATGAAAAAGGAGACATGTTACTGAAGATCTGAAAAATCATAAAAATGATTCTGGAAGCAAGAAAAAGCAGTGAATACAAAAAAAAAAGAGAAAGCAAGCGAAAAAAAAATGAAAAAGAAAGAGAAAAAGAAAGAAAAAAGAAAGAAATAAAGTTGTGATCCAAGGCAAAAAGAGTGTGCTTAAGAACCCTGGACACCTCTAATTGGGGACTTTAGCAAAGCTGAGTCACAATCTGAAAAGGTTCACCCAATTATGTGTCTGTGGCATGTATGTATCCGGTGGTAATACTGGAAGACAGAGTGCTTTGGGCCACGGCCAAGACTCAATAAGTAGCTGTGTTCAAGAATCATCATACTTAACTAGGAGAATCAATAACACTATCTAGATTCTGAGTTCCTAAAGAGGCCAATCATTCTGAATTCCAAAGGAAAAAGTGAGATGCCAAAACTGTTCAGAGGCAAAAAGATAACAGCCCCGCTCATCTAATTAATACTGATCTTCATAGATGTTTTTGGAGTTCATTGCATATTCTCTTCTTTTTATCTTATTTGATCTTCAGTTGCTTGGGGACAAGCAACAATTTAAGTTTGGTGTTGTGATGAGCGGATAATTTGTACCCTTTTTGGCATTGTTTTTAGTATGTTTTTAGTATCTTTTAGTTAGTTTTTATTATATTTTTATTAGTTTTTAGTTAAAATTCACTTTTCTGGACTTTACTATGAGTTTGTGTGTTTTTCTGTGATTTCAGGTATTTTCTGGCTGAAATTGAGGGATCTGAGCAAAAATCTGATTCAGAGACTGAAAAGGACTGCAGATGCTGTTGGATTCTGACCTCCCTGCACTCAAAGTGGATTTTCTGGAGCTACAGAAGCCCAATTGGCGCGCTCTCAACGGCGTTGGAAAGTAGACATCCTGGGCTTTCCAGAAATATATGATAGTTCATACTTTGCCCAAGATTTGATGGCCCAAACCGGCGTTCAAAGTCACCCTCAGGAATTTCAGCGTTAAACGCCGGAACTGGCACCAAAATGGGAGTTAAACGCCCAAACTGGCATAAAAGCTGGCGTTTAACTCCAAGGAGAGTCTCTACACGAAAATGCTTCATTGCTCAGCCCAAGCACACACCAAGTGGGCCCGGAAGTGGATTTCTATGTCATTTACCCATCTTTTTACACCTTAGGCTACTAGTTTTCTGTAAGTAGGACCTTTTACTATTGTATTTGACATCTTGGTAGCTATCTTTGAGTTTCATGCTATCTTAGATCATTGGGAGGCTGGCCATTCGGCCATGCCTAGACCTTGTTCTTATGTATTTTCAACGGTGGAGTTTCTACACACCATAGATTAAGGTGTGGAGCTCTGCTGTACCTCGAGTATTAATGCAATTACTATTGTTCTTCTATTCAATTCCGCTTGTTCTTTGTCCAAGATATCACTTGTTCTTCAATTTGATGAATGTGATGATCCGTGACACTCATCATCATTCTCACTTATGAACAAAGTGACTGACAACCACTTCTGCTTTACAAGCAAACAAGGCTCTAGTGTTTATCTCTTGGATTCCTGATACACGATGCATGGTTGATCGCCTGACAACCGAGTGCTCGCCTGAAAAACGAGCCAGCCATTCCGTGAAATCAGAGTCTTCGTGGTATAGGCGAGAACTGATGGCGGCATTCAAGAGAATCCGGAAGGTCTAACCTTGTCTGTGGTATTCTGAGTAGGATTCAATGATTGAATGACTGTGACGTGCTTCAAACTCCTAGCAGGCGGGGCGTTAGTGACAGACGCAAAAGAATCACTGGATTCTATTCCGGCCTGACCGAGAACCGACAGCTGATTAGCCATATGCTGTGACAGAGCATAGGAACATTTTTACTGAGAGGATGGTAGGTAGCCACTGACAACGGTGAAACCCTTGCATAAGCTTGCCATGGAAAGGAGTAAGAAGGATTGGATGAAGACAGTAGGAAAGCAGAGAGACGGAAGGGAAGGCATCTTCATACGCTTATCTGAAGCCCTCACCAATGATATACATAAGTATCTCTATCTTTATCTTTATGTTTTATTCATTCATCATCTATACCCATTTGAGTCTGCCTGACTAAGATTTACAAGGTGACCATAGCTTGCTTCATACCAACAATCTCCGTGGGATCGACCCTTACTCGCGTAAGGTTTATTACTTGGACGACCCAGTGCACTTGCTGGTTAGTTGTGCGAAGTTGTGTTTATGCCATGGTATTGAGCACCAAGTCTTTGGAGCCATTACTAGGGATTATTTCGTGTAAAAGTAGTGATCACAATTTCGTGCACCACCCCCGTTCAGATTGGATGACTGTTGACCCGGCGTTTGATCTGAAACAAAGAAGATTAATGACCGCTGACCCAGCGTTAATCATATACAGCCTGCCATGGAATGAATTAATTAGAAGTTGGAGTAGATTGTGAGAAAAGTTGATCCAGAAGGAAGAAGCATCTCCGAAGCCTCAGTCATTCTCATACCATTAATTTCACACCTATCTAGGAACGTTTTATTTATTTATCTGTTTTATGTATTTTTTGTGACTACTATATTTTCTATCCGCCTAACTAAGATCTGCAAGGTATCCATTGCTTGCTCAAACCAACAATCTCTATGGGATCGACCCTCACTCACCTGAGGTATTACTTGGAGGACCCGATATACTTGCTGGTCTATCTGTGCGAAATGTGCTGAGTCAGTTTCATGCACCATTTATCAATCACCTCAAACTCATATTGGGCACTCTGAAGAAGTACCGGATGCGCCTCAACCTGACAAAATGCGCATTCGGAATGGAGGCTGGAAAATTCTTAGGCCTCATGATCACGCAACGAGGAGTGAAAGCAAACCTGAAAAAAAGCAGGTCCGTCCTCGAGATGAATAACCCTGCAAATATCAAGGATGTTCAAAGGCTAACTACTAGACGACTAGATGCCCTTTCGCGTTTCCTCGGAGCCTTAGCTCAGAAGGCTATCCCCTTCTTCAAGCTCAGGAAAAAGGGTATAAGTTTCAAATGAAAACCTGAATGCGAAGAGGCCTACCAACACTTTAAAAAAGTGTTAGCGGAACCTCTCATTCTCTCAAAACGCAAGGTGGGAGAAACATTGTACCTTTACTTATCCATAACATAGGAAGCGCTAGGAGTGGCGCTAATCTGGGAAGACAAACAAAAAATGCAAGGTCCCATATGTTTCATAAGAAAAGTTTTTTAGAACACTGAGACGCTTTACTCCAGGCTAGAAAAACTTGCCTACACACTACTCACAGTATCCCGATAGCTTTGGCAGTGCTTCCAAAGCCATCCTATCGTGGTCCGAACAGGCTAGGCCGTCAAACAAATACTTCAGAAGCCAAACCTGGCAAGGTGAATGCTCTCTTGGTCGGTTGAGCTATCCCAGCATGAAGTCCGATTTGAGCCCAAAAATGTGATGGAGGCTCAAGCCATGACGAACATCATCGTTGAGATGACCCCGGGAAGCGATACTACCGAACTGTGAAAACTTCACGTTGACGGCTTGTCGAATAACAGCTCTGATAAAGCGAAAATAGTACTAGAAAATGATAAAGGAATTATTATTGAATAGTCAATTTGATACGAATTTCCAATCTCGAACAACCAAGCAGAATACGAAGCCCTCCTGGTCGGATTAGCATTGGTCAAAGAAGTCAGTGCAAAAACACTGGAGGTGTGCAGCGACTCCCAGATAGTCAGCTCTCAAATAAATGGGGACTACCAAACACAGGACCCCCTCCTACAACAATACCTCTCCGGGGTCAAGGAGTTGATCGCCGAGTTCAATAGAGTGTCGATCCAACACATTCTCAGAGAAAGGAACGCAAGAGTCGACTTGCACTCAAAGCTAGCGAACACTAAGTCGATCTTGGGAAACTGTTTAGCAATTGATGAAGTCATCAAAGCATCCTCTGTTGCGACCACTTCCTCCACAAACCTGCCTTGGTCGAATCAGTACTCTTGGACCTTCCCGATCTGCAAGTTCCTTACCTTCGAGGAAGTACCCGAGGACCTAAAGAAAGTAAAGCGTGTGAAGCGAGAAGCCATAAAATACACCATAGTAGCAAGATAGCTGCACAAATGAGAATTGTCTCAACCCTTCCTCAAGTGTATAAAACTTGGCAAGACGGACTATATACTTCGTGAAATCCACGAAAGATATTATGACCACTATATCGGAGAAAAAACCATAGCCCAGAAAGCTATCTAGGTCGGATGCTTCTGGCTGACCATCATCAGAGATGCCATTCAATTAGTCAAAAGCTGCAAACAATGCCAAATGCACGCGGACCTCTATCAAGTAGCCCCACACCAGCTCAACACGATCCCTTTCGGAACCTAGGGAATTGACCTAGTAGGTCCCTTCCCCATGGCTCCCGGGCAACTCAAGTTCCTTACCCTTTTTATCGATTACTACACCAAGTGGATTGAAGTTGAAGTGTTGGCCACAATCACAACCACCCAATGGTGAAAATTCTTCTAGAGCAATGTGTATACGCCAAACATATGGCTTACAAAGTGAAACAAATTGTTCCACAATACCATAAAATAAAACTACTCTAAATCAATAATCTCTCCATCACGAATAGTCTGGAAGACCTTAACATGGACACATCAAACTCGAGGGCTAGCACCTAGACCTAAGCTTTCAAGGCCTCCCCGGTCGCAGAAATCGCATCCTTAACATCAGCAAGCAAACCTTCCTTATCCCTCATCAGCTGAGCGATCTCGGTCCTCAAAGACTCTACCTTGGCAGGGGTGATGTCTCTGGGTAGGACGAACATTGAAATATTTCTCCTTAAAACTATGAAAGGAATCTTCGCACAGCCCAAAGATCCGGTAGTTCGACTGAGCACGAAATAACACATAGCCTTTCTTGTGCCTCCTCTCCTTGATCGGGATAGTGCGTAAGAAAAAATACAAGAAGACCTCCATTTGAACAGGAAGCTCCAAATATTCGCAAACCAACTCAAAAGTTTGGATGGCCGCCCAACTATTCAGGTGCAGTTGAGACAGCGCCACCAAACACTAATTCAGGAGGGCCTGGGCAAATGTAGAAAAGGGGAGCCACACTCCCGACTTTGTAAACATAGGCTCATAAACACACATCTAATGGTTAACCCGAGGGGAATTAGGGTTGATATAGCAAACTTTTTTGTTCTCCCCTGAAAGTGCCAACTCATACTGACAATCCTCATTGCCTCCTCTACACACTGTACCCTCATTACAAAGTTTTTGAAGAACCTCCTCCATAAGACGAGAGAGTGACCCAGCACGTCGAAGGTTACCCAATAATAGTCATTAGGAATGCCTCTTGTCGAGTAGATAGGCACCATAGCACCCTTGGGCCTCCGCCGGACCATACCTATAACCAAAGAGGCACCACCGTCAGCCCACTGCACAGAAAAAGAAGAATACAAAATCCTACACTAAATCTACATGAACTTAAGCTATACCAAAATAATGGCACCCCCTACTTTCTACTACTACTATGAAGTGGGAAAAAAAGAGGAACTAGAAGAAAAATAATGTACAAAATAGTAGGATAAAAATAAAAACACCAACCTATTCTCAAAAGCTGAATGGAAGCAACGAAGTAGCAGTTGACACAATAAATGCAATGCTAAAAACCCCCGAGAAGCCTAAAAAATAGGCCAAAGCATAGCACCAAAATCAATAGAAAGCGTTCGACAGGGAAAGGTAAAAAATAATAAAGAGAAATACAAAGAAAAGGTAGTTACAGTAAGGGAAAAAATAAAACCCCCTAACTTTTTAAATGGAAATACAAAGGTAAGAGGGACTGGTGCACGAATCTCCACACTCCGTACAACTGTACCAGCAAATGCACTGGGTCATCCAAGTAATACCTGAGTGAGTCAGGGTCAATCCAACGAGGATTATGGTTTGAAGCAAGCTATGGTTATCTTGCAGGTCTTAGTCAGGCGAATAGAGGAGGCTATTCTTAATTTGTATTTGTGAGATCTAAACTAGATTGACATGTAAAAAGAAAAGGGTGTAAAATACTTTGTGAATTGAATTATACTCAGGGATAAGGAATTGGTTAAGGATTAGAGTTGCTTTGTCCTTCTGAATTTACTCTAGTATTACTGTCTTCTTCAAGAGTGAATGACTTCTTCTTTGGCTGGCTGTATGTGATCAACGACGTTTACCCACGGTCATTAATCTCCTCTGCTTCAGATCAAATGCCGTATGGCTGCGGTCAACCAATCTGAACGAGGGTGAAGCTCTAGTAGTTCATTCTCTTTGGTGATCCTACTCAAAACGCCACAGACAAGGTCGAATCTTCCGGATCAGAGGATGCTGCTTCTTTAGGTTCTAGCCTTTACCACAGAGACCTAATCTCCCCAAAAATTAGCTGAACTGGTTTCTCGAGAAGTCTCTAATGAAGTCGTGGATTAGCCGTCTGAGAGATGTATAAGCATAGCTATTGGTTCATGTTTTCCAGCCACGTATTCACACGAATCCAAGTAGAGATGGGTGTTTGTCAGGCACACGGTCCTAGTATGATGAACAAAGCTGATTGTCACTGGTCATCCTATTCACCATGTTGAAGAACAAATATACATCTTAGAATTGATCAAACACAGATTGAAGGAAAACAGTAATACTTTTATTAATTCATAGGACTCAGCAGGGCTCCTTCCCTCAACTTAGGAGGTCTAGAAACTCATACTGAAAGGAAAATACAATGTAAAACTTGAAATATGGTGTAAAGTATGCGTATCCCTTGAGAGATGTAAAATAAGTCTTAAATACTAAACAGATGACTAGTAAGGGTAAAACAGTTTATTTAGTGCTAAAATCCACTTCTGGGGTCCACTTGGTGAGTGTTTGGGCATTTGGACACTAGTAATTCACCTCCTCCATGGTAAGTTGGTCAGAATTATAAGCATCTACATCAGGAGATACTTCTTGGGTACTGTCAGCTGCAGTTTGCATCCCAGTCAGATACTGAGAGATCATGTTGACCTATTGGGTCAAGATCTTGTTCTGAGCCAGTATGGTATTCAGAGTATCAATTTTAAGAACTCTTTTCTTCTAAGAGGTCCCATGGTTTACAGGGTTTCTTTCAGAAGTGTACATAAATTAGTTATTTGCAACCATCTCAATGAATTCTCTTGCCTCTGCAGGTGTTTTCTTCAAGTGGAGTGATCCACCTGCAGAGCTATCCAATGATATTTTGGATATCTCAGACAGATCATCATAAAACACGCCTATGATAGACCATTCTGAAAGCATGTTAGGAGGACATCTCCTAATCAATTTCTTATATCTTTCCCAAGCTTCATAGAGGAATTCATCTTCTCTTTGTCTGAAGGTTTGAACTTCCACTTTGATTTTGCTCATCTTTTAAGGGAGAAAGAATTTAGCTAGAAAAGCATTAACCAGCTTTTTCCAAGAGTCTAAGCTCTCTCTTGGTTAAGAATCCAACCATGTCTTAGCTCTGTCTCTTACAGGAAATGGAAAGATCATAAGCTTATAGACTTCAGGATTTACTCTATTGATCTTAACAATATCACAGATATGCAAGAATTCAGCTAAGAACTGATGTGGATCATCCATTGGAAGTCCATGGAACTTGCAGTTCTATTGCAGATGAGAGATTAACTGAGGCTTAAGCTCAAAATTGTTAGCTCCAATAGTAAGTACAAAGATACTTCTGCCATAAAAGTCAGAGGTAGGCATGGTGAAGTCACCAAGAACCTTTCTTGCTTCCTCTTGAGGCTCGACCATGTCTTCCCTTTCTTGTTCAAAGTTTTCTGAAAGGTTTCTTTCGGAATGTTGTGCTTTAACTTGTTATAAGCTCCTCCTTAAAGTCCTCTCAGGTTCAGGATTAAGATTAAAGAGAGGTTCTTTATTCTTGTTCCTGGTCATAAACAAGAAAAGAAGAAAAGAAAGAAAGGAAGCTTCTATGTCTGATTTGAGTATAGAAGGCTCCTAGTGAGATGTAAAGAAAGAAGAAGAAGATAGAAAAGTGAAGATGGAAGACGAGAGAGGAGAAGAGTTCGAATAAATAGAAGTAAATAGGAGAAGAATTAAAAAAAGAAAAGATAAACAAGAATTACAATATTTTTGTTTTTATTTTATTTATTAATTAATTTTGAAAATTAAGTTTAATAAATTAAAAAGAATTGAAAATTTGTTAGTGAATTTTCGAAAATAGGAGAGAGAAAAGAATAAGAGAGTTTTCGAGAATAAGAGAGGGAAGAATTAGTTAAGAAGTTTTGAAAAAGAAGAGAGAGAAATAAGATAACTAATTAAGAAAGATTTGAAATTAAGATAAGATAAAAGGTTAGAAAAGATTTGATTTTTAAAAAGATTTGAAAAAGTAAACAAGATAAGAAAAGAAATAAAAAGATTTGAAAAAGATTTAATTTTAAAAATTGAAATTAGAAAAGATAAGAGTTTGAAAAGATTTGAAAAAGATTTGAAAAAGATAAGTTTTGAAATTTGATTTTGAAAAAGATAAGATTTTTTAAAAGGTTTGATTTTGAAAAGATTTGAATTTTGATTTTTAAAATTAAGATAAGATAAAAAATTTTGAAATCAACATCTGAATTTTTAATGATGATTTTCTAAAATTAATTAAAAAGATAAGAAAAGATATTTTTTATTTTTTAATTTAATGAGAAAATAGAAAAACAAGTAAAAGACATAAAACATAAAATTTTTAAATCTAATGAACCTAGTGTGCAAAAATTGGAGGGAAAAACATAAAGGAACACCAAACTTAAAAATTTTAAGATCAAAACAAAAAAAAAAATACAAGAACACTTTGAAGGTTAAGAGGAACACAAAGAACAAAACTCAAAAACTCAAAGAACATAAGAACATGAAAAAGACACTTGATAACAAGTCATCATATACCCATTTCTCAAGCTAATTTCACTTGTTTCACTAGTTTTTATACACTTTCTTGCACCCTAAGTAAGCAATTTAGAGTGGAATTGCATGTTTTATTTGAATCAAATAACCACCATTTAATTGATGCTAAATCATGAGGTTCAAGCTAAATTTAATTGATTTTTAATTGATTTATAAACCTTGTAAATTTAGTGATACTTTGATTGGTTGTTTTGATTATTTGTAGGAGAAGAAAAGAAGAAAAGAAGGAAGCGTGGCTTAAGAAAGCGTGGCCCAAGGAAGAAAAGAATGTAGCGCATGGAAGGGAGGAAGCCACATTGCCCTCCACGAGAGCACACTGCCCTCCAAGGGAGCACAACAATGAACCAAGCATTCAAGGCTTCACTGCCCTACCCTCCTTGAGGGTGGAACACAATTCTAGGCCAAGAAATGAGAGAAGGAAAATCTCTGCCCTGCCCTCCTCAAGAGCAGTTTCGGGCTCCTCATGGAAAAATTCAAGGAAATTGTTCTTCAAGTGCCATCTATGGGTTTCGAACCAAGCTCAAGAGGGAAGGAAGTAGCGTTCAAAAGGAAGGAAAACAAGCCAAAATTAGCTTGTTTTCAACCTCCAAGGATCGAACACAAGACCTTGAGGAAGCAAGAGACTAGGCGCTACCTTGACACCAAGAAAACCAAGAAAAAAGGGGCAACAAAAGCCATCCAGCAAGTTTTGAACTTGGGACTTCACCCAAGAATAAGGAAAGCTTGCGCTGCCCTGCCCTTGTGGAGGGCAGGGCAGCATTTCTTGGTGCATGGCACACAAATTGGCACGGCCAGCACGCACAGCAAGGGAGCTTGGGCGCGCAGCTTGGACGCACCATGACAACATTGCCCTGCCCTCCACAAGGGCAGGTGGTGCACGAAATTGTGATCACTACTTTTACACGAAATAATCCCTAGTAATGGCTCCAAAGACTTGGTGCTCAATACCATGGCATAAACACAACTTCGCACAACTAACCAGCAAGTGCACTGGGTCGTCCAAGTAATAAACCTTACGCGAGTAAGGGTCGATCCCACGGAGATTGTTGGTATGAAGCAAGCTATGGTCACCTTGTAAATCTTAGTCAGGCAGACTCAAATGGGTATAGATGATGAATAAAACATAAAGATAAAGATATAGGTACTTATGTATATCATTGGTGAGAGCTTCAGATAAGCGTATGAAGATGTCTTCCCTTCCGTCTCTCTGCTTTCCTACTGTCTTCATCCAATCCTTCTTACTCCTTTCCATGGCAAGCTTATGCAAGGGTTTCACCGTTGTCAGTGGCTACCTCCCATCCTCTCAGTGAAAATGTTCCTATGCTCTGTCACAGCATATGGCTAATCAGCTGTCGGTTCTCGGTCAGGCCGGAATAGAATCCAGTGATTCTTTTGCGTCTGTCACTAACGCCCCGCCTGCTAGGAGTTTGAAGCACGTCACAGTCATTCAATCATTGAATCCTACTCAGAATACCACAGACAAGGTTAGACCTTCCGAATTCTCTTGAATGCCGCCATCAGTTCTCGCCTATACCACGAAGACTCTGATCTCACGGAATGGCTGGCTCGTTTGTCAGGCGAGCACTCGGTTGTCAGGCGATCAACCATGCATCGTGTATCAGGAATCCAAGAGATAAACACTAGAGCCTTGTTTGCTTGTAGAACAGAAGTGGTTGTCAGTCACTTTGTTCATAAGTGAGAATGATGATGAGTGTCACAGATCATCACATTCATCAAATTGAAGAACAAGTGATATCTTGGACAAAGAACAAGCGGAATTGAATAGAAGAACAATAGTAATTGCATTAATACTCGAGGTACAGCAGAGCTCCACACCTTAATCTATGGTGTGTAGAAACTCCACCGTTGAAGATACATAAGAACAAGGTCTAGGCATGGCCGAATGGCCAGCCTCCCAATGATCTAAGATAGCATGAAACTCAAAGATAGCTACCAAGATGTCAAATACAATAGTACAGTAAAAGGTCCTACTTACAGAAAACTAGTAGCCTAAGGTGTACAAAGATGGGTAAATGACATAGAAATCCACTTCCGGGCCCACTTGGTGTGTGCTTGGGCTGAGCAATGAAGCATTTTCGTGTAGAGACTCTCCTTGGAGTTAAACGCCAGCTTTTATGCCAGTTTGGGCGTTTAACTCCCATTTTGGTGCCAGTTCCGGCGTTTAACGCTGGAATTCCTGAGGGTGACTTTGAACGCCGGTTTGGGCCATCAAATCCTGGGCAAATTATGAACTATCATATATTGCTGGAAAGCCCAGGATGTCTACTTTCCAACGCCGTTGAGAGCGCGCCAATTGGGCTTCTGTAGCTCCAGAAAATCCACTTCGAGTGCAGGGAGGTCAGAATCCAACAGCATCTGCAGTCCTTTTCAGTCTCTGAATCAGATTTTTGCTCAGATCCCTCAATTTCAGCCAGAAAATACCTGAAATCACAGAAAAACACACAAACTCATAGTAAAGTCCAGAAAAGTGAATTTTAACTAAAAACTAATAAAAATATAATAAAAACTAACTAAAAGATACTAAAAACATACTAAAAACAATGCCAAAAAGGGTACAAATTATCCGCTCATCACAACACCAAACTTAAATTGTTGCTTGTCCCCAAGCAACTGAAGATCAAATAAGATAAAAAGAAGAGAATATGCAATGAACTCCAAAAACATCTATGAAGATCAGTATTAATTAGATGAGCGGGGCTGTTATCTTTTTGCCTCTGAACAGTTTTGGCATCTCACTTTATCCTTTGGAATTCAGAATGATTGGCCTCTTTAGGAACTCAGAATCCAGATAGTGTTATTGATTCTCCTAGTTAAGTATGATGATTCTTGAACACAGCTACTTATTGAGTCTTGGCCGTGGCCCAAAGCACTCTGTCTTCTAGTATTACCACCGGATACATACATGCCACAGACACATAATTGGGTGAACCTTTTCAGATTGTGACTCAGCTTTGCTAAAGTCCCCAATTAGAGGTGTCCAGGGTTCTTAAGCACACTCTTTTTGCCTTGGATCACAACTTTATTTCTTTCTTTTTTCTTTCTTTTTCTCTTTCTTTTTCGTTTTTTTTTCGCTTGCTTTCTCTTTTTTTTTTTGTATTCACTGCTTTTTCTTGCTTCAAGAATCATTTTTATGATTTTTCAGATCCTCAGTAACATGTCTCCTTTTTCATCATTCTTTCAAGAGCCAACATTCATGAACCACAAATTCAAAAGACATATGCACTGTTCAAGCATACATTCAGAGAACAAAAGTGTTGCCACCACATCAAAATAATTAAACTGTTATAAAATTCAAAATTCATGCAATTCTTTTCTCTTTTAATTAAGAACATTGTTTATTTAAGAAAGGTGATGGATTCATAGGACATTCATAACTTTAAGGCATAGACACTAAGACACTAATGATCACAAGACACAAACATGGATAAACATAAAGCATAATTTTCGAAAAACAGAAAAATAAAGAACAAGGAGATTAAAGAACGGGTCCACCTTAGTGATGGCGGCTTGTTCTTCCTCTTGAAGGTCTTATGGAGTGCTTGAGCTCCTCAATGTCTCTTCCTTGTCTTTGTTGCTCCTCTCTCATGATTCTTTGATCTTCTCTAATTTCATGGAGGATGATGGAGTGTTCTTGATGCTCCACCCTTAGTTGTCCCATGTTGGAACTCAATTCTCCTAGGGAGGTGTTTAGTTGCTCCCAATAGTCTTGTGGAGGAAAGTGCATCCCTTGAGGTATCTCAGGGATCTCATGATGAGAGGGGTCTCTTGTTTGCTCCATCCTTTTCTTAGTGATGGGCTTATCCTCATCAATGAGGATGTCTCCTTCTATGTCCACTCCAACTGAATAACAGAGGTGACAAATGAGATGAGGAAAGGCTAACCTTGCTAAGGTAGAGGAGTTGTCCGCCACCTTATAAAGTTCTTGGGCTATAACCTCATGAACTTCCACTTCTTCTCCAATCATGATGCTATGAATCATGATGGCCCGGTCTAGAGTAACTTCGGACCGGTTGCTAGTGGGAATGATTGAGCGTTGGATAAACTCCAACCATCCTCTAGCTACGGGCTTGAGGTCATGCCTTCTCAATTGAACCGGCTTGCCTCTTGAATCTCTCTTCCATTGTGCGCCCTCTTCACATATGACTGTGAGGACTTGGTCCAACCTTTGATCAAAGTTGACCCTTCTTGTGTAAGGATGTTCATCTCCTTGCATCATGGACAAGTTGAATGCTAACCTTACATTTTCCGGACTAAAATCCAAGTATTTCCCCCGAACCATAGTAAGATAATTCTTTGGATCCGGGTTCACACTTTGATCATGGTTCTTGGTGATCCATGCATTGGCATAGAACTCTTGAACCATCAAGATTTCGACTTGTTGAATGGGGTTGGTAAGAACTTCCCAACCTCTTCTTCGGATCTCATGTCGGATCTCCGGATATTCACCATTTTTGAGTGAAAAGGGGGCCTCGGGGATCACCTTCTTTAAGGCCACAACTTCATAGAAGTGGTCTTGATGCACCCTTGAGATGAATCTATCCATCTCCCATGACTCGGAGGTGGAAGCTTTTGCCTTCCCTTTCCTCTTTCTAGAGGTTTCTCCGGCCTTAGATGCCATAAATGGTTATGGAAAAACGAAAAAGCAACGCTTTTACCACACCAAACTTAAAAGGTTTGCTCGTCCTCGAGCAAAAGAAGAAAGAAGAGAGTAGAAGAAGAAGAAATGAGGAAGAAGGGAGTGGCTTTGTGTTCGGCCAAAGAGGGGGGAGAGTGATGTTTAGGTTTTGTGAAAATGAAGGGGTGAAGAAGGGTTTATATAAGAGAGGGGGGCTCATGGTTCGGTCATGTATGGGTGGGTTTGGGAGGGAAAGTGGTTTGAATTTGAATGGTGAGGTAGGTGGGGTTTTATGAAGGATGGATGTGAGTGGTGAAGAGAAGGATGGGGTTTGATAGGTGAAGGGTTTTTGGGGAAGAGGAGTTGAGGTGATTGGTGAATGGGTGAAGAAGAGAGATAGTGGTGGGGTTGGTGGGGATCCTGTGGGGTCCACAGATCCTGTGGTGTCAAGGAAAAGTCATCCCTGCACCAAATGACATTCAAAATCGCGTTTTGAGCCATTTCTGGCGTTAAACGCCGGGCTGGTGCCCATTCCTGGCGTTTAACGCCAGGTTCTTGCCCTTTTCTGGCGTTTAACGCCAGTCTGGTGCCCCTTTCTGGCGTTAAACGCCCAGAATGGTGCCAGACTGGGCATTAAACGCCCAACTGCTAGCCTCACTGGCGTTTAAACGCCAGTGGGTTCTTCCTCCAGGGTGTGCTGTTTTTCTTCCTGTTTTTCATTCTGTTTTTGCTTTTTCAATTGATTTTGTGACTTCTTATGATCATCAACCTACAAAATAACAAAAAATAACAAAGAGAAATAGATAAAATATAACATTGGGTTGCCTCCCAACAAGCGCTTCTTTAATGTCAGTAGCTTGACAGAGGGCTCTCATGGAGCCTCACAGACACTCAGAGAAATGTTGGAACCTCCCAACACCAAACTTAGAGTTTGCATGTGGGGGTTCAACACCAAACTTAGAGTTTGGCTGTGGCCTCCCAACACCAAACTTAGAGTTTGACTGTGGGGGCTCTGTTTGCCTCTGATTTGAGAGAAGCTCTTCATGCTTCTTCTCCATGGTGACAGGGGGATATCCTTAAGCCTTGAACACAAAGGATTCTTCATTCACTTGAATGATCAGTTCACCTCCATCAACATCAATCACAGCCTTTGCTGTGGCTAGGAAGGGTCTGCCAAGGATGATAGATTCATCCATGCACTTCCCAGTCTCTAGGACTATGAAATCAGTAGGGATGTAATGGTCTTCAATCTTCACCAAAACATCCTCTACAAGTCCATAAGCTTGTTTTCTTGAATTGTCTGCCATCTCCAGTGAGATTCTTGCAGCTTGTACCTCAAAGATCCCTAGCTTCTCCATTACAGAGAGAGGCATGAGGTTTACACTTGACCCTAAGCCACACAGAGCCTTCTTGAAGGTCGTGGTGCCTATGGTACAAGGTATTGAAAAATTCCCAGGATCTTGTTTCTTTTGAGGTAATTTCTGCCTAGACAAGTCATCCAGTTCTTTGGTGAGCAAAGGAGGTTCATTCTCCCAAGTCTCATTTCCAAATAACTTGTCATTTAGCTTCATGATTGCTCCAAGATATTTAGCAACTTGCTCTTTAGTGACATACTCATCTTCTTCAGAGGAAGAATACTCATCAGAGCTCATGAATGGCAGAAGTAAATACAGTGGAATCTCTATGGTCTCATTTTGAGCCTCAGATTCCCATGGTTCCTCATTAGGGAACTCTGTGGAGGCTAGTGCACGCCCATTGAGGCCTTCCTCAGTGGCGTCCACTTCCTCTCTTTCCTCTCCAGATTCGGCCATGGTTATGGCTTTGCACTCTCCTTTTGGATTTTCTTCTGTATTACTTGGGAGAGTACTAGGAGGGAGTTCAGTAACTTTCTTGCTCAACTGACCCACTTGTGCCTCCAAATTCCTAATGGAGGACCTTGTTTCAGTCATGAAACTTTGAGTGGTTTTGATTAGATCAGAGACCATGGTTGCTAAGTCAGAGGTATTCTGCTTAGAGTTCTCTGTCTGTTGCTGAGAATATGATGGAAAAGGTTTGCCATTGCTAAGCCTGTTTCTTCCACCATTATTGTTGAAACCTTGTTGAGGTCTCTCTTGATTCTTCCATGAGAAATTTGGGTGATTTCTCCATGAAGAATTATAGGTGTTTCCATAGGGTTCTCCTAAGTAATTCACCTCTTCCATTGAAGGGTTCTCAGGATCATAAGCTTCTTCTTCAGATGAAGCATCCTTAGTACTGCTTGGTGCATTTTGCATTCCAGACAGACTTTGAGAAATCAAATTGACTTGTTGAGTCAATATTTTGTTCTGAGCCAGAATGGCATTCAGAGTATCAATCTCAAGAACTCCTTTCTTCTGATTTATCCCATTGTTCACAGGATTCCTTTCAGAAGTGTACATGAATTGGTTATTTGCAACCATTTCAATGAGCTATTGAGCTTCTGTAGGCGTCTTCTTCAGATGAAGAGATCCTCCAGCAGAGCTATCCAAGGACATCTTGGATAGTTCAGAGAGACCATCATAGAAAATACCTATGATGCTCCATTCAGAAAGCATGTCAGAGGGACACTTTCTGATCAATTGTTTGTATCTTTCCCAAGCTTCATAGAGGGATTCTCCATCCTTCTGTCTGAAGGTTTGGACTTCCATTCTAAGCTTACTCAATTTTTGAGGTGGAAAGAACTTTGCCAAGAAGGCATTGACTAGCTTTTTCCAAGAGTCCAGGCTTTCTTTAGGTTGTGAGTCCAACCATGTCCTAGCTCTGTCTCTTACAGCAAAAGGGAATAGCATAAGTCTATAGACCTCAGGGTCTACCCCATTAGTCTTGACTGTGTCACAGATTTGCAAGAATTCAGCTAAAAACTGATGAGGATCTTCCAATGGAAGTCCATGGAACTTGCAATTCTGTTGCATTAGAGAAACTAATTGAGGCTTAAGCTCAAAGTTGTTTGCTCCAATGGCAGGGATAGAGATGCTTCTCCAATAGAAGTCGGGAGTAGGTGCAGTAAAGTCACCCAGCACCTTCCTTGCATTATTTGCATTGTTGCTGTTTTCGGCTGCCATGTCTTCTTCTTCTTTGAAGAATTCGGTTAGGTCCTCTACAGAGAGTTGTGCCTTAGCTTCTCTTAGCTTTCGCTTCAAGGTCCTTTCAGGTTCAGGGTCAGCTTCAACAAGAATGCCTTTGTCTTTGTTCCTGCTCATATGAAAGAGAAGAGAACAAGAAAATGTGGAATCCTCTATGTCACAGTATAGAGATTCCTTGAGGTGTCAGAGGAGAAGAAAATTAGAAGGAAGAGGTAGAAGAATTCGAACTTGATCAGATAGAGTTCGAATTGTGCATTAAGAAGGAGTGATACTCCATAAATAGAAGGATGTGAGAAGAGAGGAAGAAATTTTCGAAAATTAAGTAAAAAAGATTTTAAAAACATTTTGAAAAACTTTAATTTGATTTTCGAAAACCAAGAGTGAAAAAAATCAAGTAATTTTTGAAGAAGATTTTGAAATTAGAAATTAAAAAGATTTGATTGAAAACTATTTTGAAAAAGATGTGATTAAAAAGATCTGATTGAAAAGTTATGGTTTTAAAAAGATATGATTGAAAAGATATGATTTGAAAACAATTTTAAAGAGATTTGATTTTAAAAATTAATGACTTGCCTAACAAGAAAATATATGATTCAAACATTAAACCTTTCTCAACAGAAAAGGCAACAGACTTGAGATATTCAATCAAATCATTAATTGTTAGTAAGTATCTTTGAAAAAGGAAAGAAATTGATTTTGAAAACATTTGATTGAAAAGATTTGATTTGAAAAAGATTTGATTTTGAAAAACTTTGAAAACTTGAAAAAAATTGATTTGAAAACAAAATCCTCCCCCTTGTGCCATCCTGGCGTTAAACGCCCAGAATGGTATCCATTCTGGCGTTTAACGCCCAAAATGCTACCTTTTTGGGCGTTAAACGCCCAACCAGGTACCCTGGCTGGCGTTTAAACGCCAGTCTGTCCTTCTTCACTGGGCGTTTTGAACGCCCAGCTTTTTCTGTGTAATTCCTCTGTTGCATGTTCTGAATCTTCAGTCCCCTGTACTATTGACTTGAAAATAGAACCAAGATCAAATAAACAAGGCATGCAAGACACCAAACTTAAGATTAGACACTAGACTCAAACAAGAAACATAAAATATTTTTGGTTTTTATGATTTTAAAATTTTTTTGTGCTTTTTTCGAAAATTATATGAAAATAGAAAATAAAGGTTTCAGAATTCTCAATTTGGATTCCAGGAATCATTGCAATGCTAGTCTAAGACTCCGGTCCAGGAATTAGACATGGCTTCACAGCCAGCCAAGCTTTCAAAGAAAGCTTCGGTCCAAAACACTAGACATGGCCAATGGCCAGCCAAGCCTTAGCAGATCATTGCTCCAATGGCAAGATTGATAGAAATCAACAAGCTATTGTGATGATCAGTTGAAAACTCGGTCCAATAAGATTAGACATGGCTTCTCAGCCAGCCAGATTTCAACAGATCATCATGAAACTCTAGAATTCATTCTTAAGAACTCTGAGAAAAATACCTAATCTAAGCAACAAGATGAACCGTCAGTTGTCCATACACAAGAACAATCCCCGGCAACGGCGCCAAAAACTTGGTGCACGAAATTGTGATCACTACTTTTACACGAAATAATCCCTAGTAATGGCTCCAAAGACTTGGTGCTCAATACCATGGCATAAACACAACTTCGCACAACTAACCAGCAAGTGCACTGGGTCGTCCAAGTAATAAACCTTACGCGAGTAAGGGTCGATCCCACGGAGATTGTTGGTATGAAGCAAGCTATGGTCACCTTGTAAATCTTAGTCAGGCAGACTCAAATGGGTATAGATGATGAATAAAACATAAAGATAAAGATAGAGGTACTTATGTATATCATTGGTGAGAGCTTCAGATAAGCGTATGAAGATGCCTTCCCTTCCGTCTCTCTGCTTTCCTACTGTCTTCATCCAATCCTTCTTACTCCTTTCCATGGCAAGCTTATGCAAGGGTTTCACCGTTGTCAGTGGCTACCTCCCATCCTCTCAGTGAAAATGTTCCTATGCTCTGTCACAGCATATGGCTAATCAGCTGTCGGTTCTCGGTCAGGCCGGAATAGAATCCAGTGATTCTTTTGCGTCTGTCACTAACGCCCCGCCTGCTAGGAGTTTGAAGCACGTCACAGTCATTCAATCATTGAATCCTACTCAGAATACCACAGACAAGGTTAGACCTTCCGGATTCTCTTGAATGCCGCCATCAGTTCTCGCCTATACCACGAAGACTCTGATCTCACGGAATGGCTGGCTCGTTTGTCAGGCGAGCACTCGGTTGTCAGGCGATCAACCATGCATCGTGTATCAGGAATCCAAGAGATAAACACTAGAGCCTTGTTTGCTTGTAGAACAGAAGTGGTTGTCAGTCACTTTGTTCATAAGTGAGAATGATGATGAGTGTCACGGATCATCACATTCATCAAATTGAAGAACAAGTGATATCTTGGACAAAGAACAAGCGGAATTGAATAGAAGAACAATAGTAATTGCATTAATACTCGAGGTACAGCAGAGCTCCACACCTTAATCTATGGTGTGTAGAAACTCCACCGTTGAAAATACATAAGAACAAGGTCTAGGCATGGCCGAATGGCCAGCCTCCCAATGATCTAAGATAGCATGAAACTCAAAGATAGCTACCAAGATGTCAAATACAATAGTAAAAGGTCCTACTTATAGAAAACTAGTAGCCTAAGGTGTACAAAGATGGGTAAATGACATAGAAATCCACTTCCGGACCCACTTGGTGTGTGCTTGGGCTGAGCAATGAAGCATTTTCGTGTAGAGACTCTCCTTGGAGTTAAACGCCAGCTTTTATGCCAGTTTGGGCGTTTAACTCCCATTTTGGTGCCAGTTCCGGCGTTTAACGCTGGAATTCCTGAGGGTGACTTTGAACGCCGGTTTGGGCCATCAAATCTTGGGTAAAGTATGAACTATCATATATTGCTGGAAAGCCCAGGATGTCTACTTTCCAACGCCGTTGAGAGCGCGCCAATTGGGCTTCTGTAGCTCCAGAAAATCCACTTCGAGTGCAGGGAGGTCAGAATCCAACAGCATCTGCAGTCCTTTTCAGTCTCTGAATCAGATTTTTGCTCAGATCCCTCAATTTCAGCCAGAAAATACCTGAAATCACAGAAAAACACACAAACTCATAGTAAAGTCCAGAAAAGTGAATTTTAACTAAAAACTAATAAAAATATAATAAAAACTAACTAAAAGATACTAAAAACATACTAAAAATAATGCCAAAAAGGGTACAAATTATCCGCTCATCAGCAGGGCAGCATCCTGATACCTCTCCCACACTTGGCACGCAACATGCTTCCTCGCACAACTTCCCTACTTTGTCCTCCACAAGAGCAGAGCAACCTCCTGGGAGCAACATGGGCTGAATTTCACTCAAAAATCCAACTTAATTCATTTCTTCACCAAATCAAAAAGCCCACTCAAAATTCTTAGATCCAAAATAGAAAGTGTATAAATAGGTGTTAGTTAGGATTAGAAGGGAGTGGTTTTTAGAGAGCTTACTTTGATTTTAAATTTTCATCCTTAGTCAACTTGAGAGCTGAATCTCCATTTTCTGTTTTCTGCGATTGGAGGAGAGAATTCATTTCTTCTACCTCTGATCTTTTGTTTTCTTTACTGGGTTTTGATTGAATCTTGAGTGTGAAGAATTGAGGAACTTCTGTCTCAATCTCCATTTAAGATCTCTTTAATTTCCCTTCTGCATAATTGAGTTCAATTCCATTTCCTTTACTGCTGCAATCTTTAATTTCTCTTCAATTGCTTTGTGAACTTGGATCTAGGAAGGCAATTGAGATCTAGAATCTGCTATCTAGTCTCTGAAGTCCTGAGATCTGATTTTATCTTTTTGGTTCTCCTGCTGAACCACTGCTGCAATCACATTTTCCATTTCTGTTTGAGATCTAGTAGAATTCAAATCATCTCTTGCTTTGATAATTGTTGCAATTTAATTTCCCTTGCTTAAATTCTGAAATCCCAGTCCTCAAATCCCTTTTCCATTCAAGCAATTTACATTTCTTGCACTTTAAGTTACTGCAATTTATATTTCTTACACTTTAAGTTCCAGTCATTTAATTTCTTGTTCTTTAAGATTCAGCTCTTTTACTTTCAGTTCTCTTTAATTTTTGCAATTCATCCCTCTCCCTTTACATTTTCTGCTATTTACTTACTGTTGGATACAAAATCACTCAACCAATACTTGATTCGCTTGACTAAATCAACCACTAAACTAAAATTGCTCAATCCTTCAATCCCTGTGGGATCGACCTCACTTCCGTGAGTTTTATTACTTGATGCGACCCGGTACACTTGCCGGTGAGTTTTGTGTTGGATCATTTTCCAAACATCAAGTTTTTGGCGCCGTTGCCGGGGATTGAAATAGATTGACAATGATTAAGTGAAGTGGAGATCTAGATTAAGCATTTTTTTCTTTTGTTCTCAACTAACATATTAACTGTTTGACTAGTTGCCTAAGCTAACCAAAACTTCATTCTAGCAATAGATTGAAGTTTCACTGGTTTTCTGGTTCTGTGTGTTTCTTGTGGTGTGTTTGTATGTCAGGTACAGGGAGAGCTTCTCCTATTTTCTCTGAAACTGACCAAAGAACTCTTCGAAGGTTAAGAAGAGAAGCTAGAGGAAAGGCTGTTATTGGAGAAGAAGAGTCAGAAGAAGAAGAAGAATTCCAGGAGATGGAAAGAGATCATCCAGAAGGAGGGGCCAACAATAACCCACAACAGAGGAGAGTACTGGCCTCCTATACATTTGCAAATGCTAGACATTGTGGGAGTAGCATTCTTACCCCTAATGTCAATGCAAACAACTTTGAACTGAAGCCACAACTCATCACATTGGTCCAGAACAACTGCTCTTTTGGAGGAGGGCCATTGGAGGACCCGAACCAACATCTATCTAGCTTCTTGAGGATCTGTGACACTGTTAAAAGCAATGGAGTGCACCCTGACATATACAAGTTGCTGTTATTCCCATTCTCTCTCAGAGACAAAGCCACTCAATGGCTAGAAACATTTCCAAAGGAGAGCATCAACACTTGGGATGATTTGGTGAGCAAGTTTCTTGCCAAATTTTATCCCCCTCAAAGGATCATAAGATTGAAGACTGAGGTGCAGACATTCACCCAAATGGATGCTTAAAATCTATATGAGGCATGGGAAAGATATAAGGCTCTGCTGAGGAAATGTCCACCAGAAATGTTCACTGAGTGGGATAAGCTGCAGAACTTCTATGAAGGACTCACTCTGAAGGCTCAAGAGGCACTTGATCACTCAGCTGGAGGATCATTGCAATTGATGAAAACTGTAGAGGAAGCTCAAAACCTCATTGATATGGTGGCCAACAACCAATACTTCTTTGCTCACCAAAGGCAACGCCAACCATCACAGAGAAAGGGAGTGCTAGAATTGGAAGGAGTGGATACAATTTTGGCTCAACACAAAGTGATGCAGCAACAGATTCAGCAACAATTTGAGCAAATGGCCAAGAGAATTGATAGCCTTCAGGTTGCATCAATGAGTGCCCCAAGCCAACCATCAACTCCTTGGGGGCAAAATAAAGAGAACCAAGAAGAACAGCAACAAGAGCAAGTGCACTATATGGACAACCAAAATTCTGGATCAAATGAGGTGTATGGTGACACCTACAATCCATCTTGGAAGAACCACCCAAACCTTAGGTGGGGAGATAACCACAACCAAAACCAACAACCATGGCAAAGGAACTCAGCTCAAAACACCCCAAGAAACAACCAAAATCACAACCAGCAACCAACTAACCAAATTCCTTATAGAAAATCCCAAAATAATTACCCCAACTCCAACCATTATCCATCCAATACCCAACCAACTAACCAAAACACTTACCATTATCCATCAACACCCCAAAACCAACCAATCTCACAAGACTCTCAAAGGATTACTAATCTGGAGATGCTCATGGAGAAGATGATGAAGAACCAAGAAATGACAACAAAGAACCAAGAAGCTTCCATGAAGAGCCTAGAGAGGCAAATTGGGCAAATCTCCAAGCAGATTTCTATTGAGAGACCTTCAAGCTCACTACCAAGCGACACCATTCCTAATCCAAAAGAAGAATGCAAAGCTGTACAACTAAGGAGTGGAAAGACATTGGTGGATAGCAACAAAGGGCAACCAAGAAACTTATGGAGAGTGACAAAGAACCAACAGAGAAAGATGGAGCTAACAACAAGGACATAACAAGTAAGAATGTCCCAGAAAAGCTCACAGAAGAGAACAATAAACCACAGAATTTAAAGAAGGGAAAGCAGATCATGGAAGAACCAAATCCAAGATAGCAACAAGTGGAGAAGAATCTTACACCTCCACTACCTTATCCACAGAGATTCCACAAAGAAGCAAAGGATCAACATTTCCACAAATTCCTCGAGACTTTCAAGAAACTAGAGATTAACATACCCTTGGCTGAGGCATTGGAGCAAATGCCTCTGTATGCCAAGTTCTTAAAGGAGCTCATCAACAAGAAAAGGAGTTGGAATGAGAAGGAGACTGTAATGCTCACTGAAGAATGCAGTGCACTAATCAGAAAAGGACTTCCTCCCAAGCTTGAAGATCCTGGAGGTTTCTTCCTACCTTGCACCATTGGAAGTCTATTCATCAACAAGGGGATGTGTGACTTAGGAGCAAGCATAAATCTAATCCCATCCTCTTTAGTGAAAAAGCTTGGCATAGGAGAGGTGAAGCCAATACAGATGTCCTTGGAATTGGTGGACCAATTAGTAGTATACCCCAAAGGGGTGATTGAAAACCTTTTAGTTAAGGTTGACAAGTTCATCTTTCCTACAGACTTTGTGATCCTGGATTCAGCAGAGAATGAGAATGACTCCATAATACTTGGTCGACCATTTTTGGCCACCGCTAGAGCCATCGTAGATATAGAGCAAGGAAAGCTAACCCTCAGGATGCATGAAGAAAGCATTACCTTGAAAGTATTTCCAGAATCACAAATTAATGAAGAAACAAGCAAAACAAGTAGTGACTGTCTTCCAAGACAAGCAACCAACAACACAGTAGAGCAGAAGAATGAGCAGGTACAAGGAGGAGAAGGAATTCAAAAGGAAGCCGGGACGATAAACAAAAAGGGAGGTATCACAAATCAAGCCACTGTCGAGGAAGAAAGATCAACAACAACAAAAAAGAAAAACAAGAAAAAGGATCACAAAGGGTGGAAGAACAAAAAAATCCCAACTGAAGGATTTTCCAAAGGTGATAAGGTGCAATTAGTATATCAACAGCTGGGAACAGAAGATCATTACACTGTCAACCAAGTACTCTCTCTTGAGCACATTGAAATTGAGCATCAAGGCACACAGAGGAAGCTTACAGTGAGAGGGGATAAGTTGAGACATCACAAGCATCAACCACCCTAAAGGGAGTTCAATGTCAAGCTAGTGACAATAAAGAAGCGCTTGTTGGGAGGCAACCCAACCTGAGGTAGTTTTCTTTTCATAGCTTTTCAATAAAAATGTTGAATAATTGGTATGCATTGCAAGGAGCTAAGTTTGGTGTTGCACACCAAAATAATTTAAGGGAGAATGAAGGATTCTAAGTTTGGTGTTCCACCAAAATCTCATTTAAAAACACATTCTCACTTCCTGCACAATACTAGCTCCAAGCAATCAGAAAGATTATTCAACTACTTAACTGCTTTCTAGTTTTAATTCCAAAACCTTTAGCAAGGACACAAGATTTCACATATGGTTAAGTTGATGCATGAAAAATAGTGGTGATGAGCGGATAATTTGTACCCTTTTTGGCATTGTTTTTAGTATGTTTTTAGTATCTTTTAGTTAGTTTTTATTATATTTTTATTAGTTTTTAGTTAAAATTCACTTTTCTGGACTTTACTATGAGTTTGTGTGTTTTTCTGTGATTTCAGGTATTTTCTGGCTGAAATTGAGGGATCTGAGCAAAAATCTGATTCAGAGACTGAAAAGGACTGCAGATGCTGTTGGATTCTAACCTCCCTGCACTCGAAGTGGATTTTCTGGAGCTACAGACGCTCAATTGGCGCGCTCTCAACGGCGTTGGAAAGTAGACATCCTGGGCTTTCCAGCAATATATGATAGTCCATACTTTGCTCAAGATTTGATGGCTCAAACCGGCGTTCAAAGTCACCCTCAGGAATTCCAGCGTTAAACGCCGGAACTGGCACCAAAATGGGAGTTAAACGCCCAAACTGGCATAAAAGCTGGCGTTTAACTCCAAGGAGAGTCTCTACACGAAAATGCTTCATTGCTCAGCCCAAGCACACACCAAGTGGGCCCGGAAGTGGATTTCTATGTCATTTACCCATCTTTGTACACCTTAGGCTACTAGTTTTCTGTAAGTAGGACCTTTTACTATTGTATTTGACATCTTGGTAGCTATCTTTGAGTTTCATGCTATCTTAGATCATTGGGAGGCTGGCCATTCGGCCATGCCTAGACCTTGTTCTTATGTATTTTCAACGGTGGAGTTTCTACACACCATAGATTAAGGTGTGGAGCTCTGCTGTACCTCGAGTATTAATGCAATTACTATTGTTCTTCTATTCAATTCCGCTTGTTCTTTGTCCAAGATATCACTTGTTCTTCAATTTGATGAATGTGATGATCCGTGACACTCATCATCATTCTCACTTATGAACAAAGTGACTGACAACCACTTCTGTTCTACAAGCAAACAAGGCTCTAGTGTTTATCTCTTGGATTCCTGATACACGATGCATGGTTGATCGCCTGACAACCGAGTGCTCGCCTGACAAACGAGCCAGCCATTCCGTGAGATCAGAGTCTTCGTTGTATAGGCGAGAACTGATGGCGGCATTCAAGAGAATCCGGAAGGTCTAACCTTGTCTGTGGTATTCTGAGTAGGATTCAATGATTGAATGACTGTGACGTGCTTCAAACTCCTAGCAGGCGGGGCGTTAGTGACAGACGCAAAAGAATCACTGGATTCTATTCCGGCCTGACCGAGAACCGACAGCTGATTAGCCATATGCTGTGACAGAGCATAGGAACATTTTCACTGAGAGGATGGGAGGTAGCCACTGACAACGGTGAAACCCTTGGATAAGCTTGCCATGGAAAGGAGTAAGAAGGATTGGATGAAGACAGTAGGAAAGCAGAGAGACGGAAGGGAAGGCATCTTCATACGCTTATCTGAAGCCCTCACCAATGATATACATAAGTATCTCTATCTTTATCTTTATGTTTTATTCATTCATCATCTATACCCATTTGAGTCTGCCTGACTAAGATTTACAAGGTGACCATAGCTTGCTTCATACCAACAATCTCCGTGGGATCGACCCTTACTCGCGTAAGGTTTATTACTTGGACGACCCAGTGCACTTGCTGGTTAGTTGTGCGAAGTTGTGTTTATGCCATGGTATTGAGCACCAAGTTTTTGGCGCCGTTGCCGGGGATTGTTTTGTGTAAAAGTAGTGATCACAATTTCGTGCACCAAGTTTTTGGCGGCGTTGCCGGGGATTGTTTTTGTGTATGGACAACTGACGGTTTATCTTGTTGCTTAGATTAGGTATTTTTCTCAGAGTTCTTAAGAATGAATTCTAGAGTTTCATGATGATCTGTTGAAATCTGGCTGGCTGAGAAGCCATGTCTAATCTTATTGGACCGAGTTTTCAACTGATCATCACAATAGCTTGTTGATTTCTATCAATCTTGCCATTGGAGCAATGATCTGCTAAGGCTTGGCTGGCCATTGGCCATGTCTAGTGTTTTGGACCGAAGCTTTCTTTGAAAGCTTGGCTGGCTGTGAAGCCATGTCTAATTCCTGGACTGGAGTCTTAGACTAGCATTGCAATGATTCCTGGAATTCAAATTGAAAATTCTGAAACCTTTATTTTCCATTTTCATATAATTTTCGAAAAAGCACAAAAAAAATTACAAAATCATAAAAACCAAAAATATTTTATGTTTCTTGTTTGAGTCTAGTGTCTAATTTTAAGTTTGGTGTCTTGCATGCATTGTCTATTTGATCTTGGTTCTATTTTCAAGTCAATAGTACAGGGAACTGAAGATTCAGAACATGCAGCAGAGGAATTACACAGAAAAAGCTGGGCGTTCAAAACGCCCAGTGAAGAAGGACAGACTGGCGTTTAAACGCCAGCCAGGGTGCCTGGTTGGGTGTTTAACGCCCAAAAAGGTAGTGCACTGGGCGTTAAACGCCAGAATGTGCACCATTCTGGGCGTTTAACGCCAGGATGGCACAAGGGGGAAGATTTTGTTTTTCAAATCAATTTTTTTTCAAGTTTTCAAAGTTTTTCAAAATCAAATCTTTTTCAAATCATATCTTTTCAATCAAATGTTTTCAAAATCAATTTCTTTCCTTTTTCAAAGATACTTACTAACAATTAATGATTTGATTGAACATTTCAAGTATGCTGCCTTTTCTGTTGAGAAAGGTTTAATGTTTGAATCATATCTTTTCTTGTTAGGCAAGTCATTAATTTTTAAAATCAAATCTTTTCAAATTTGTTTTCAAATCATATCTTTTCAATCATATCTTTTTAAAACCACAACTTTTCAATCAGATCTTTTTAATCACATCTTTTTCAAAATAGTTTTCAATCAAATCTTTTTGATTTCTAATTTCAAAATCTTTTTCAAAAATCACTTGATTTCTTTTCCACTCTTGGTTTTCGAAAATCAATTAAAGCTTCTCAAAATATTTTTAAAATCTTTTTCACTTAATTTTCGAAAATTTCCTTCCCCTCTTCTCACATCCTTCTATTTATGGAGTATCACTCCTTCTTAATGCACAATTCGAACTCTATCTGATCAAGTTCGAATTCTTCTACCTCTTCCTTCTAATTTTCTTCTCCTCTGACACCTCAAGGAATCTCTATACTGTGACATAGAGGATTCCACATTTTCTTGTTCTCTTCTCTTTCATATGAGCAGGAACAAAGACAAAGGCATTCTTGTTGAAGCTGACCCTGAACCTGAAAGGACCTTGAAGCGAAAGCTAAGAGAAGCTAAGGCACAACTCTCTGTAGAGGACCTAACCGAATTCTTCAAAGAAGAAGAAGACATGGCAGCCGAAAACAACAACAATGCCAACAATGCAAGGAAGGTGCTGGGTGATTTTACTGCACCTACTCCCGACTTCTATGGGAGAAGCATCTCTATCCCTGCCATTAGAGCAAACAACTTTGAGCTTAAGCCTCAATTAGTTTCTCTAATGCAACAGAATTGCAAGTTCCATGGACTTCCATTGGAAGATCCTCATCAGTTCTTAGCTGAATTCTTGCAAATCTGTGACACTGTTAAGACTAATGGGGTTGACCCTGAGGTCTACAGGCTTATGCTATTCCCTTTTGCTGTAAGAGACAGAGCTAGAATATGGTTGGACTCACAACCTAAAGAAAGCCTGGACTCATGGGAAAAGCTAGTCAATGCCTTCTTGGCAAAGTTCTTTCCACCTCAAAAATTGAGTAAGCTTAGAGTGGAAGTCCAAACCTTCAGACAGAAGGATGGAGAATCCCTCTATGAAGCTTGGGAAAGATACAAACAATTGATCAGAAAGTGTCCTTCTGACATGCTTTCTGAATGGAGCATCATAGGTATTTTCTATGATGGTCTCTCTGAACTATCCAAGATGTCTTTGGATAGCTCTGCTGGAGGATCTCTTCATCTGAAGAAGACGCCTACAGAAGCTCAAGAGCTAATTGAAATGGTTGCAAATAACCAATTCATGTACACTTCTGAAAGGAATCCTGTGAACAATGGGACTAATCAGAAGAAAGGAGTTCTTGAGATTGATATTCTGAATGCCATTCTGGCTCAGAACAAGATATTGACTCAACAAGTCAATTTGATTTCTCAAAGTCTGTCTGGAATGCAAAATGCACCAAGCAGTACTAAGGATGCTTCATCTGAAGAAGAAGCTTATGATCCTGAGAACCCTTCAATGGAAGAGGTGAATTACTTAGGAGAACCCTATGGAAACACCTATAATTCTTCATGGAGAAATCACCCAAATTTCTCATGGAAGAATCAAGAGAGACCTCAACAAGGTTTCAACAATAATGGTGGAAGAAACAGTTTTAGCAATGGCAAGCCTTTTCCATCATCTTCTCAGCAACAGACAGAGAATTCTAAGCAGAACCCCTCTGACTTAGCAACCATGGTCTCTGATCTAATCAAAACCACTCAAAGTTTCATGACTGAAACAAGGTCCTCCATTAGGAATTTGGAGGCACAAGTGGGGCAGCTGAGCAAGAAAGTTACTGAACTCCCTCCTAGTACTCTCCCAAGTAATACAGAAGAAAATCCAAAAGGAGAGTGCAAAGCCATAACCATGGCCGAATCTGGAAAAGAAAGAGAGGAAGTGGACGCCACTGAGGAAGGCCTCAATGGGCGTGCCCTAGCCTCCACAGAGTTCCCTAATGAGGAACCATGGGAATCTGAGGCTCAAAATGAAACCATAGAGATTCCACTGGATTTACTTCTGCCATTCATGAGCTCTGATGAGTATTCTTCCTCGGAAGAGGATGAGTATGTCACTGAAGAGCAAGTTGCTAAATACCTTGGAGCAATCATGAAGCTAAATGACAAGTTATTTGGAAATGAGACTTGGGAGGATGAACCCCCTTTGCTCACCAAAGAACTGGATGACTTGTCTAGGCAGAAATTAGCTCAAAAGAGACAAGATCCTGGGAAGTTTTCAATACCTTGTACCATAGGTACCATGACCTTCAAGAAGGCTCTGTGTGACTTAGGGTCAAGTGTAAACCTCATGCCTCTCTCTGTAATGGAGAAGCTAGGGATCTTTGAGGTACAAGCTGCAAGAATCTCACTGGAGATGGCAGACAATTCAAGAAAACAAGCTTATGGACTTGTAGAGGATGTTTTGGTGAAGATTGAAGACCATTACATCCCTACTGATTTCATAGTCCTAGAGACTGGGAAGTGCATGGATGAATCTATCATCCTTGGCAGACCCTTCCTAGCCACAGCAAAGGTTGTGATTGATGTTGATGGAGGTGAACTAATCATTCAAGTGAATGAAGAATCCTTTGTGTTCAAGGCTCAAGGATATCCCCCTGTCACCATGGAGAAGAAGCATGAAGAGCTTCTCTCAAATCAGAGGCAAACAGAGCCCCCACAGTCAAACTCTAAGTTTGGTGTTGGGAGGCCACAGCCAAACTCTAAGTTTGGTGTTGAACCCCCACATTCAAACTCTAAGTTTGGTGTTGGGAGGTTCCAACATTGCTCTGAGTGTCTGTGAGGCTCCATGAGAGCCCTCTGTCAAGCTACTGACATTAAAGAAGCGCTTGTTGGGAGGCAACCCAATGTTATATTTTATCTATTTCTCTTTGTTATTTTTTGTTATTTTGTAGGTTAATGATCATAAGAAGTCACAAAATCAATTGAAAAAGCAAAAACAGAATGAAAAACAGGAAGAAAAATAGCACACCCTGGAGGAAGAACCCACTGGCGTTTAAACGCCAGTGAGGCTAGCAGTTGGGCGTTTAACGCCCAGTCTGGCACCATTCTGGGCGTTTAACGCCAGAAAGGGGCACCAGACTGGCGTTAAACGCCAGAAAAGGGCAAGAACCTGGCGTTAAACGCCAGGAATGGGCACCAGCCCGGCGTTTAACGCCAGAAATGGCTCAAAACGTGATTTTGAATGCCATTTGGTGCAGGGATGACTTTTCCTTGACACCACAGGATCTGTGGACCCCACAGGATCCCCACCAACCCCACCACTTTCTCTCTTCTTCACCCATTCACCAATCACCTCAACTCCTCTTCCCCAAAAACCCTTCACCTATCAAATCCCATCCTTCTCTTCACCACTCACATCCATCCTTCATAAAACCCCACCTACCTCACCATTCAAATTCAAACCACTTTCCCTCCCAAACCCACCCATACATGACCGAACCATGAGCCCCCCTTCTCTTATATAAACCTTTCTTCACCCCTTCATTTTCACACAACCTAAACATCACTCTCCCCCCTCTTTGGCCGAACACAAAGCCACTCCCTTCTTCCTCAATTCTTCTTCTTCTACTCTCTTCTTTCTTCTTTTGCTCGAGGACGGGCAAACCTTTTAAGTTTGGTGTGGTAAAAGCGTTGCTTTTTTGTTTTTCCATAACCATTTATGGCATCTAAGGCCGGAGAAACCTCTAGAAAGAGGAAAGGGAAGGCAAAAGCTTCCACCTCCGAGTCATGGGAGATGGATAGATTCATCTCAAGGGTGCATCAAGACCACTTCTATGAAGTTGTGGCTTTGAAGAAGGTGATCCCCGAGGCCCCCTTTTCACTCAAAAAGGGTGAATATCCGGAGATCCGACATGAGATTCGAAGAAGAGGTTGGGAAGTTCTTACCAACCCATTCAACAAGTCGGAATCTTGATGGTTCAAGAGTTCTATGCCAATGCATGGATCACCAAGAACCATGATCAAAGTGTGAACCCGGATCCAAAGAATTATCTTACTATGGTTCGGGGGAAATACTTGGATTTTAGTCCGGAAAATGTAAGGTTAGCATTCAACTTGCCCATGATGCAAGGAGATGAACATCCTTACACAAGAAGGGTCAACTTTGATCAAAGGTTGGACCAAGTCCTCACAGTCATATGTGAAGAGGGCGCACAATGGAAGAGAGATTCAAGAGGCAAGCCGGTTCAATTGAGAAGGCATGACCTCAAGCCCGTAGCTAGAGGATGGTTGGAGTTTATCCAACGCTCAATCATTCCCACTAGCAACCGGTCCGAAGTTACTCTAGACCGGGCCATCATGATTCATAGCATCATGATTGGAGAAGAAGTGGAAGTTCATGAGGTTATAGCCCAAGAACTTTATAAGGTGGCGGACAAGTCCTCTACCTTAGCAAGGTTAGCCTTTCCTCATCTCATTTGTCACCTCTGTTATTCAGTTGGAGTGGACATAGAAGGAGACATCCTCATTGATGAGGATAAGCCCATCACTAAGAAAAGGATGGAGCAAACAAGAGACCCCTCTCATCATGAGATCCCTGAGATACCTCAAGGGATGCACTTTCCTCCACAAGACTATTGGGAGCAACTAAACACCTCCCTAGGAGAATTGAGTTCCAACATGGGACAACTAAGGGTGGAGCACCAAGAACACTCCATCATCCTCCATGAAATCAGAGAAGATCAAAGAATCATGAGAGAGGAGCAACAAAGACAAGGAAGAGACATTGAGGAGCTCAAGCACTCCATAAGACCTTCAAGAGGAAGAACAAGCCGCCATCAGTAAGGTGGACCCGTTCTTTAATCTCCTTGTTCTTTATTCTTCTGTTTTTCGAAAATTATGCTTTATGTTTATCTATGTTTGTGTCTTATGATCATTAGTGTCTTAGTGTCTATGCCTTAAAGTTATGAATGTCCTATGAATCCATCACCTTTCTTAAATAAACAATGTTCTTAATTGAAAGAGAAAAGAATTGCATGAATTTTGAATTTTATAACAGTTTAATTATTTTGATGTGGTGGCAACACTTTTGTTCTCTGAATGTATGCTTGAACAGTGCATATGTCTTTTGAATTTGTGGTTCATGAATGTTGGCTCTTGAAAGAATGATGAAAAAGGAGACATGTTACTGAGGATCTGAAAATCATAAAAATGATTCTTGAAGCAAGAAAAAGCAGTGAATACAAAAAAAAAGAGAAAGCAAGCGAAAAAAAACGAAAAAGAAAGAGAAAAAGAAAGAAAAAGAAAGAAATAAAGTTGTGATCCAAGGCAAAAAGTGTGCTTAAGAACCCTGGACACCTCTAATTGGGGACTTTAGCAAAGCTGAGTCACAATCTGAAAAGGTTCACCCAATTATGTGTCTGTGGCATGTATTATCCGTGGTAATACTGGAAGACAGAGTGCTTTGGGCCACGGCCAAGACTCAATAAGTAGCTGTGTTCAAGAATCATCATACTTAACTAGGAGAATCAATAACACTATCTGGATTCTGAGTTCCTAAAGAGGCCAATCATTCTGAATTCCAAAGGATAAAGTGAGATGCCAAAACTGTTCAGAGGCAAAAAGATAACAGGCCCACTCATCTAATTAATATTGATCTTCATAGATGTTTTTGGAGTTCATTGCATATTCTCTTCTTTTTATCTTATTTGATCTTCAGTTGCTTGGGGACAAGCAACAATTTAAGTTTGGTGTTGTGATGAGCGGATAATTTGTACCCTTTTTGGCATTGTTTTTAGTATGTTTTTAGTATCTTTTAGTTAGTTTTTATTATATTTTTATTAGTTTTTAGTTAAAATTCACTTTTCTGGACTTTACTATGAGTTTGTGTGTTTTTCTGTGATTTCAGGTATTTTCTGGCTGAAATTGAGGGATCTGAGCAAAAATCTGATTCAGAGACTGAAAAGGACTGCAGATGCTGTTGGATTCTGACCTCCCTGCACTCGAAGTGGATTTTCTGGAGCTACAGAAGCCCAATTGGCGCGCTCTCAACGGCGTTGGAAAGTAGACATCCTGAGCTTTCCAGCAATATATGATAGTCCATACTTTGCCCAAGATTTGATGGCCCAAACCGGCGTTCAAAGTCACCCTCAGGAATTCCAGCTTAAACGCCGGAACTGGCACCAAAATGGGAGTTAACGCCCAAACTGGCATAAAAGCTGGCGTTTAACTCCAAGGAGAGTCTCTACACGAAAATGCTTCATTGCTCAGCCCAAGCACACACCAAGTGGGCCCGGAAGTGGATTTCTATGTCATTTACCCATCTTTGTACACCTTAGGCTACTAGTTTTCAATAAGTAGGACCTTTTACTATTGTATTTGACATCTTGGTAGCTATCTTTGAGTTTCATGCTATCTTAGATCATTGGGAGGCTGGCCATTCGGCCATGCCTAGACCTTGTTCTTATGTATTTTCAACGGTGGAGTTTCTACACACCATAGATTAAGGTGTGGAGCTCTGCTGTACCTCGAGTATTAATGCAATTACTATTGTTCTTCTATTCAATTCCGCTTGTTCTTTGTCCAAGATATCACTTGTTCTTCAACTTGATGAATGTGATGATCCGTGACACTCATCATCATTCTCACTTATGAACAAAGTGACTGACAACCACTTCTGTTCTACAAGCAATCAAGGCTCTAGTGTTTATCTCTTGGATTCCTGATACACGATGCATGGTTGATCGCCTGACAACCGAGTGCTCGCCTGACAAACGCCAGCCATTCCGTGAGATCAGAGTCTTCGTGGTATAGGCGAGAACTGATGGCGGCATTCAAGAGAATCCGGAAGGTCTAACCTTGTCTGTGGTATTCTGAGTAGGATTCAATGATTGAATGACTGTGACGTGCTTCAAACTCCTAGCAGGCGGGGCGTTAGTGACAGACGCAAAAGAATCACTGGATTCTATTCCGGCCTGACCGAGAACCGACAGCTGATTAGCCATATGCTGTGACAAAGCATAGGAATATTTTCACTGAGAGGATGGGAGGTAGCCACTGACAACGGTGAAACCCTTGCATAAGCTTGCCATGGAAAGGAGTAAGAAGGATTGGATGAAGACAGTAGGAAAGCAGAGAGACGGAAGGGAAGGCATCTTCATACGCTTATCTGAAGCCCTCACCAATGATATACATAAGTATCTCTATCTTTATCTTTATGTTTTATTCATTCATCATCTATACCCATTTGAGTCTGCCTGACTAAGATTTACAAGGTGACCATAGCTTGCTTCATACCAACAATCTCCGTGGGATCGACCCTTACTCGCGTAAGGTTTATTACTTGGACGACCCAGTGCACTTGCTGGTTAGTTGTGCGAAGTTGTGTTTATGCCATGGTATTGAGCACCAAGTTTTTGGCGCCGTTGCCGGGGATTGTTTTGTGTAAAAGTAGTGATCACAATTTCGTGCACCAAGTTTTTGGCGCCGTTGCCGGGGATTGTTTTTGTGTATGGACAACTGACGGTTCATCTTGTTGCTTAGATTAGGTATTTTTCTCAGAGTTCTTAAGAATGAATTCTAGAGTTTCATGATGATCTGTTGAAATCTGGCTGGCTGAGAAGCCATGTCTAATCTTATTGGACCGAGTTTTCAACTGATCATCACAATAGCTTGTTGATTTCTATCAATCTTGCCATTGGAGCAATGATCTGCTAAGGCTTGGCTGGCCATTGGCCATGTCTAGTGTTTTGGACCGAAGCTTTCTTTGAAAGCTTGGCTGGCTGTGAAGCCATGTCTAATTCCTGGACTGGAGTCTTAGACTAGCATTGCAATGATTCCTGGAATTCAAATTGAAAATTCTGAAACCTTTATTTTCCATTTTCATATAATTTTCAAAAAAGCACAAAAAAAATTACAAAATCATAAAACCAAAAATATTTATGTTTCTTGTTTGAGTCTAGTGTCTAATTTTAAGTTTGGTGTCTTGCATGCATTGTCTATTTGATCTTGGTTCTATTTCAAGTCAATAGTACAGGGAACTGAAGATTCAGAACATGCAGCAGAGGAATTACACAGAAAAAGCTGGGCGTTCAAAACGCCCAGTGAAGAAGACAGACTGGCGTTTAAACGCCAGCCAGGGTGCCTGGTTGGGCGTTTAACGCCCAAAAAGGTAGTGCACTGGGCGTTAAACGCCAGAATGTGCACCATTCTGGGCGTTTAACGCCAGGATGGCACAAGGGGGAAGATTTTGTTTTTCAAATCAATTTTTTTTCAAGTTTTCAAAGTTTTTCAAAATCAAATCTTTTTCAAATCATATCTTTTCAATCAAATGTTTTCAAAATCAATTTCTTTCCTTTTTCAAAGATACTTACTAACAATTAATGATTTGATTGAACATTTCAAGTATGCTGCCTTTTCTGTTGAGAAAGGTTTAATGTTTGAATCATATCTTTTCTTGTTAGGCAAGTCATTAATTTTTAAAATCAATCTTTTCAAATTTGTTTTCAATCATATCTTTTCAATCATATCTTTTTAAAACCACAACTTTTCAATCAGATCTTTTTAATCACATCTTTTTCAAAATAGTTTTCAATCAAATCTTTTTATTTCTAATTTCAAAATCTTTTTCAAAATCACTTGATTTCTTTTCCACTCTTGGTTTTCGAAAATCAATTAAAGCTTCTCAAAATATTTTTAAAATCTTTTTCACTTAATTTTCGAAAATTTCCTTCCCCTCTTCTCACATCCTTCTATTTATGGAGTATCACTCCTTCTTAATGCACATTCGAACTCTATCTGATCAAGTTCGAATTCTTCTACCTCTTCCTTCTAATTTTCTTCTCCTCTGACACCTCAAGGAATCTCTATACTGTGACATAGAGGATTCCACATTTTCTTGTTCTCTTCTCTTTCATATGAGCAGGAACAAAGACAAAGGCATTCTTGTTGAAGCTGACCCTGAACCTGAAAGGACCTTGAAGCGAAAGCTAAGAAGCTAAGGCACAACTCTCTGTAGAGGACCTAACCGAATTCTTCAAGAAGAAGAAGACATGGCAGCCGAAACAACAACAATGCCAACAATGCAAGGAAGGTGCTGGGTGACTTTACTGCACCTACTCCCGACTTCTATGGAGAAGCATCTCTATCCCTGCCATTAGAGCAAACAACTTTGAGCTTAAGCCTCAATTAGTTTCTCTAATGCACAGAATTGCAAGTTCCATGGACTTCCATTGGAAGATCCTCATCAGTTCTTAGCTGAATTCTTGCAAATCTGTGACACTGTTAAGACTAATGGGGTTGACCCTGAGGTCTACAGGCTTATGCTATTCCCTTTTGCTGTAAGAGACAGAGCTAGAATATGGTTGGACTCACAACCTAAAGAAAGCCTGGACTCATGGAAAAGCTAGTCAATGCCTTCTTGGCAAAGTTCTTTCCACCTCAAAATTGAGTAAGCTTAGAGTGGAAGTCCAAACCTTCAGACAGAAGGATGGAGAATCCCTCTATGAAGCTTGGAAAGATACAAACAATTGATCAGAAAGTGTCCTTCTGACATGCTTTCTGAATGGAGCATCATAGGTATTTTCTATGATGGTCTCTCTGAACTATCCAAGATGTCTTTGGATAGCTCTGCTGGAGGATCTCTTCATCTGAAGAAGACGCCTACAGAAGCTCAAGAGCTAATTGAAATGGTTGCAAATAACCAATTCATGTACACTTCTGAAAGGAATCCTGTGAACAATGGGACTAATCAGAAGAAAGGAGTTCTTGAGATTGATATTCTGAATGCCATTCTGGCTCAGAACAAGATATTGACTCAACAAGTCAATTTGATTTCTCAAAGTCTGTCTGGAATGCAAAATGCACCAAGCAGTACTAAGGATGCTTCATCTGAAGAAGAAGCTTATGATCCTGAGAACCCTTCAATGGAAGAGGTGAATTACTTAGGAGAACCCTATGGAAACACCTATAATTCTTCATGGAGAAATCACCCAAATTTCTCATGGAAGAATCAAGAGAGACCTCAACAAGGTTTCAACAATAATGGTGGAAGAAACAGGTTTAGCAATGGCAAGCCTTTTCCATCATCTTCTCAGCAACAGACAGAGAATTCTAAGCAGAACCCCTCTGACTTAGCAACCATGGTCTCTGATCTAATCAAAACCACTCAAAGTTTCATGACTGAAACAAGGTCCTCCATTAGGAATTTGGAGGCACAAGTGGGGCAGCTGAGCAAGAAAGTTACTGAACTCCCTCCTAGTACTCTCCCAAGTAATACAGAAGAAAATCCAAAAGGAGAGTTGGTGGACGAAATTGTGATCACATTCTTTTCACTTCAACAATCCCCGGTAATGGCTCCAAAAACTTAGTGCTCAGAACCTGGTTCAAAATCAACTTCACAGTTTGTTTCACAACTCCGTTCAACTAACCAGCAAGTGCACTGGGTCGTCCAAGTAATACCTTACGTGAGTAAGGGTCGATCCCACAGAGATTGTTGGTATGAAGCAAGCTATGGTCACCTTGTAAATCTCAGTTAGGCAGATTAAATTGGTTTATGGGTTCGAAAATAGAAATAATAAAATAGAAATAATAAAAGGGATAGAATACTTATATAGATTCATTGGTAGGAATTTCAGTTAAGTATATGAAGATGTTGTATGGCCCAAGGACGCCTGCTCTCCTACTGCTTCAACTCAATCTTTCTTACTCCTTTCCATGGCAAGCTGTGTATAGGGGTTCACCATCAGCGGTGGCTACTTTCAATCCTCTCGGGAAAATGGTCCTCTGCGGCTGTCACTCGCATGGCTAATCGTCTGGAGGCATCACCCATGGTTGATGGCTACATCCCATCCTCACAGTGAAAACTACGCTCACGCACTCTGTCACAGCACGGCTAATCACTGGTTGGTTCTTACTCATACTGGAATAGAATCCCTTGATTCTTTTGCGTTTGTCACTAACGCCCAGCACTTGCAAGTCTGAAGCACGTCACAGTCATTCATTACCGGAATCCTACTCGGAATACCACAGACAAGGTTAGACTTTCCGGATTCCCAGGATCCTACTCGGAATACCACAGACAAGGTGAGACTTTCTGGATCCTCATAAATGCCGCCATCTATCTAGCTTATACCACGAAGATTCTATTGGGGAATCTAAGAGATACACGTTCAAGCTCGGTTGCATGTAGAACGGAAGTGGTTGTCAATCACACGCGTTCATAAGTGAGAATGATAATGAGGGTTATCTAACTCATCACATTCATCATGTTCTTAGGTACAAAAGAATATCTTGGAATAATAATAAGAGAGATTTGAATAAAAGAAAATAGAACTTCATTAATACTTGAGGTACAGCAGAGCTCCACACCCTTAATCTATGGTGTGCAGAAACTCCACCGTGGAAAATATATAAGTGAAAGAGGTTCAGGCATGGCCGAATGGCCAGCCCTCTCCATGATCAAGTGACCGAATATTCAAAAAGATTAAACTGTCAAAAGATGTCTAATCAATAGATAATGTCCTATATACTAGACTAGCTACTAGGGTTTACATGAGTAAGTAATTGATGCATAAATCCACTTCCGGGGCCCACTTGGTGTATGTTTGGGCTGAGCTTGATCAATCCACGAGCTGAGGCTTCTCTTGGAGTTGAACTCCAAGTTATGACGTGTTTTGGGCGTTCAACTCCGGATCATGACGTTTTTCTGGCGTTTAACTCCAGACAGCAGCATGTACTTGGCGTTCAACGCCAAGTTACGTCGTCAATTTCCGAATAAAGTTGGACTAATTATTTTTGCTGGGAAAGCCCTGGATGTCTACTTTCCAACGCCGTTGAGAGCGCGCCAATTGGAGTTTTGTAGCTCCAGAAAATCCATTTCGAGTGCAGGGAGGTCAGAATCCAACAGCATCAGCAGTCCTTTTGTCAGCCTTCTTCAGAGTTTTGCTCAAGTCCCTCAATTTCAGCCAGAATTTACCTGAAATCACAGAAAAACACACAAACTCATAGTAAAGTCCAGAAATGTGAATTTAACATAAAAACTAATGAAAACATCCCTAAAAGTAGCTTAAACTTACTAAAAACTACCTAAAAACAATGCCAAAAAGCGTATAAATTATCCGCTCATCACAACACCAAACTTAAATTGTTGCTTGTCCCCAAGCAACTGAAAATCAAATAGGATAAAAAGAAGAGAATATACTATAAATTCAGAAATATCAATGAATATTAATTATAATTAAATGAGGGGGACTTGTAGCTTTTTGCTTCTGAACAGTTTTGGCATCTCACTTTTTCCTTTGTAGTTTAGAAGGATTGGCGTCTCTGGGGAACTTAGAATTTGGGATAGTGTTATTGACTTTCTTAGTTAAGCATGTTGATTCTTGAACACAGCTACTTATGAGTCTTGGCCGTGGCCCTAAGCACTTTGTTTTCCAGTATTACCACCGGATACATAAATGCCACAGACACATAACTGGGTGAACCTTTTCAGATTGTGACTTAGCTTTGCTAAAGTCCCCAGTTAGTGGTGTCCAGAGCTCTTAAGCACACTCTTTTGCCTTGGATCACGACTTTAACCACTTAGTCTCAAGCTTTTTGCTTGGACCTTCATGACACAAGCACATGGTTAGGGACAGCTTGATTTAGCCGCTTAGGCCTGGATTTATTTCCTTGGGCCCTCCTATCCATTGATGCTCAAGCCTTGGATCCTTTTTACCCTTGCCTTTTGGTTTTAAGGGCTATTGGCTTTTTCTATGCTCCTTCTTTTTCTATATACTCTTTTTAGCCATTTTTTTTTTTCACTGCTTTTCTTGCTTCAAGAATCAATTTCATGAATTTTTCAGATCATCAATAACATTTCTCTTTGTTCATCATTCTTTCAAGAACCAACAATTTTAACACTCATAAACAACAATATCAAAAGACATATGCACTGTTCAATCATTCATTCAGAAAACAAAAAGTATTGTCACCACATCAATATAATTAAATTAAATTCAATAATAATTTCGAAATTTATGTACTTCTTGTTCTTTTGAATTAAAACATTTTTCTTTTAAGAAAGGTGAAGGAGTCATGGATTTTATTCATAGCTTTAAGGCATGGTTACATACTAATGATCATGAAATAAAGACACAAAGCATAGATAAACACAATAATTAAAAACCGAAAACAGAAAGAAGTAAAGAACAAGGAATGAATCCACCTTTAGTGGCGTCTTCTTCTTGAAGGACCAATGATGTTCTTCAACTCTTTTATGTCCCTTCCTTGCCTTTGTTGCTCCTCCCTCATTGCTCTTTGATCTTCTCTATTTCTTGGAGAATGATGGAGTGTTCATGATGATCACCCTTAGTTGTTCAACATTATGGCTCAAATCTTCTAAGGAGGTGTTGAGTTGCTCCCAATAGTTGTTGGGAGGAAAGTGCATTCCTTGAGGCATTTGTTGATGATGAACTTCCTCATGTTCTTCTTGAGGGCCGTGAGGAACTTCTCTTGTTTGCTCCATCCTTTTCTTGGTGATGGGCTTGTCTTCTTCAATGGAGACATCTCCATCTATGATGACTCCAGCTGAGTAACATAGATGGCATATAAGGTGGGGGAAGGCTAGCCGTGCCATGTGTGAAGGCTTGTCGGCTATTTTGTAGAGTTCATTGGAGATGACCTCATGAACTTCTATTTCCTCTCCAATCATGATGCTATGGATCATGATGGCCCGATCCACAGTAACTTCAGATCGGTTACTTGTAGGGATGATGGATCTTTGGATGAACTCCAACCATCCTCTAGCTACAGGCTTGAGGTCCAGTCTTCTTAGTTGGACCGGTTTGCCTTTGGAGTCTATTCTCCATTGGGCGCCTTCCACACATATGTCCATTAGGACTTGGTCCAACCTTTGATTAAAGTTGACCCTTCTTGTAGGGGCGTTCATCACCTTGCATCATGGGTAAGTGAAACGCCAACCTCACATTTTCCGGACTGAAATCCAAGTATTTTCCCCTAACCATTGTGAGATAATTCTTGGACTTGGGTTCATACCTTGGTCATGGTTCCTAGTGATCCATGCATGGCATAGAACTCTTGAACCATTAAGATTCCAACTTGTTGCATGGGTTGGTTAAGACTTCCCAACCTCTTCTTTGAACTTCATGTCGGATCTCCGGATACTCATTCTTCTTGAGCTTGAAAGGGACCTCAGGGATCACCTTCTTCTTTGCCACAACATCATAGAAGTGGTCTTGATGGCTCTTGGAGATGAATCTTTCCATCTCCCATGACTCAGAGGTGGAAGCTTTTGCTTTCCCTTTCCCTTTTCTTGAGGAAACTCCGGCCTTAGGTGCCATTGTAATGGAAAAACAAAAAAAGCTTATGCTTTTACCACACCAAACTTAAAATTTGCTCGTCCTTGAGCAAAAAAGAAAGAATAGTAGAAGAAGAAGAGAATATGTTAGAGGAGAGAAGTAGGTTCGGCTATATAGGAGAAGAAGGGATTTGTGTTGTGTGAAAATGAAGAAGAATGGAAGGTTATTTATAGGGAGAGGGAGGGTGGGAGTTCGGCCATTTTAGGTGGTAATGGGTGGGAAATTGAATTTGAATTTTATGAGGGTAGGTGGGGTTTATGGGGAAGAGGAGGTTGATGTGAATGGTGAATGGGGTAATTGGGAAGAGGATTTGAGGTGATTGGTGAAGGTTTTTTTTTGGGAAGTGTGATATGGGGAAGAGTGAAATGAGATTTGGATTAGGAGAGTGTGATTAGGATTAAAAGGTAAGGTGGGAATTGGTGCGCGAAATTGTGAACAATACTTTTCACAACTCTCATAATCCCTGGTCATGAACTCCAAAAACTTGGTGGTTCAATTCCATGGCATTACACAACTTCGCACAACTAACCAGCAAGTGCACTGGGTCGTCCAAGTAATACCTTACGTGAGTAAGGGTCGATCCCACGGAGATTGTTAGCATTGAAGCAAGCTATGGTCATCTTGTAAATCTTAGTCAGGCAAACTCAAATGTATATGATGATGAACGAAAATAACATAAAGATAAAGATAGAGATACTTATGTATATCATTGGTGTAAGAGCTTCAGACAAGTGTATGAAGATGCCTTCCCTTCCGTCTCTCTGCTTTCCTACTGCCTTCATCCAATCCTTCTTACTCCTTTCCATGCAGCTCGTGTAGGGTTTCACTGTTGTCAGCAGCTACCTCCCATCCGCGCAGTGAAAGCTAATGCACGCACTCTGTCACAGTACTGCCAATCACCGGTTTGGTTCCCTCCCCTACCGGAATAGAATCCCTCTTTTGCGTCTGTCACTACGCCCAGTAGGTTACAGGTTTTGAAGCACGTCACAGTCATTCAATCATTGAATCCTACTCAGAATACCACAGACAAGTTAGACCTTCCGGATTCTCTTGAATGCTGCCATCAGGTCCTGCCTATACCACGAAGACTCTGATCTCACGGAATGGTTGGCTCGTTTGTCAGGCGAGCACTCAGTTGTCAGGCGATCAACCATGCATCGTGCAATCAGGAATCCAAGAGATATTCACTAAGCCTCAGATGCTTGTAGAACAAGAATGGTTGTCAGTCACCTTGTTCATGGGTGAGAATGGTGATGGGCGTCATCATCACCTTCATCATGTTGAAGAACAAGTGATATCTTGGACAAAGAACAAGCGGAATTGAATAGAGAACAATAGTAATTGCATTAATACTCGAGGTACAGCAGAGCTCCAC